>NW_024879352.1:2151755-2321016 GCF_018340385.1 Cyprinus carpio | reverse complement strand
GGAGGCAGTGGGCAGCCATTTATGCTGCGGCCCCGGGAGCAGTCTGGGGTTTTCATTGCCTTGCTCCAAGGGCACAATCTCGTGCAATGTAACCTGCTCACCTCGGGGTGGCATCACAATAACTGACTACAAGCGCCAGTAGCTGTCTGTGTTTTCGGATTTTGCAAATTTAAACATGGATTTTAATGACAAGTGTTTTAAAAGACCTGGTAGGCCTTGGTAATAACAGGTTGAGTTTCATAAGACCACTTTTAAAAATATGGTTGCCTACAACCAGTGAAGTCAGTGTATACAACCAATGACTATCCCTCCAGGTGCGTGTACATATATTGTAAGACTAATAGAAAACTGAAAAGTAATATAAATAATTTACAGGTAACGCTTCTTTAATTTGAATGGGTGTTTATATTAAAGCTTGCAAAAAAACTGAGTTACAGTCACTGAAATGTGTTTACAACTGTCCTTTCTAAAGTCTTTTAACAGATGGAAACTGTGTATCATTGCTCAATCAAAACCCTAAAGTGACCCCTATGTATCTTTATTGATTGTCGTGTAAATGGAGTCAAAAGGTTAAGGTATCTGCTACCGGAGGGTTAATAATCAGAAGATGCCTTTTGTTGCAACCAGACCTTGTGCAAAAGATTGCTTACAGTGATGGCAATAGACTGCCAGGTATAACACAAGAATAATTGTTTAATCTGCTGGCTGTAGTCAGAATGTGTTTGGCGTAACTTGCTTAAAGTTATTATAATCCAGCTGAGCAAACTGATTACTATTTTATTTTATTGTGTTTTTATTGCCTTAATGTTCATAGTCAAAACGTAGACACCATATCTAGTTTGTATGATAAACTCGTTATTTGTTGTGGGCAGAAAATGCCCAGTATAACTATGAACTAGGTTTAAACCTTCATCGGAGCAGGCACAGGGAGAACTTTCTTTAAGTGTTTTAGCGAGGTTGAAGATCTACCTTGGCTGTGGGTTGTAAAATAAATCTGAGAAAAAAAGTTCTCTTTGGTCATATTAGACAATTATTGTTTAATACTAATGATGTAACAGTTATTTGGTGTGCCTACAAAACTTGCAGCTTACACACTACTACTTGTGTTCTGAGTTTTAAAGTCTGTTTTTTGCGACAAGAAACAGGCAAAATGCGTGGGTGCACCACATTGATTTTTGCCTAAAGACCAGTTCAGGATTAGATAACCAAGTTTAAAATGCATATCAGCGTTGTAAGCTTGATACGTTTAAGAAAAATACCAAATAAGTAATGTTTGTACTTATTGCATTGTGATGTGTTTTGTGTTTATTCAATGCAGAAGATGTGTGTCTGTTAGCAGAAGTTACTTGACAGTGGACTGGTGTTATTTTTTTTTCTTTTGGATGAAATATGCTGTGGCATGCTGAATGGTTAAAATAATATGCACTCCTGTGTTCCATCTCATTTACCGTGGGCATTGGTTCAGAGGAGGCAGAGAGGAGCTCAAAAGCTATCAGAGCAACCAACCCCAGGCCTCAAACCTACACCTGGCATCATACAGTTGTGAAGTTGTGTTTATGATAAAGAGTTATGTGGATGAAATCTTAGACCCTGAAAGCTGTCATGTCTGTACTTATGATAGGCTGGTGAAGATGACACAGTTTGCTGGAGGTGAATGAAGAAGATGGCTGGAAAGGTATAACTGTTTTTTCTTCCCCTTCTGCCTAACATGCAGTAAAATAAAATGGGTGCAAGTAACACAAATCTTTACATTTTAGTAGATGATTTTGCTATTGATCGATAAGAGGAATGGGGGAATGCAAATTTCGGATAGCTTATGCCCAGTGTTATATACCCTGATTTTGTGTCCACACAGATCGGCCTGAACGTTATGCAGTTTGATCTTCCCCACCGATGCAGAGAGGAAGAGGTTGGTGATGCCCTGCAAATCTGAAAAGCTATAATTAGATTTTTGATTAAACAGAAACTCCATAGAGGTATGTCCAGTTTCTCAGCCTCCTGAATTAATGTCTCCTATTCTACAGTGATCGAGGAGATCTTGAGATTAAATGAAGGATTCTCGTGTTCATGGTCATTTTTTTTGCACCTTCCTCTCAGTCCTTTCTCTCCAAAAGTCCCGTAATGCCATCAAGCCACAGAAAGATGTGGATGGGTAAGCTAGAGTTTTTTTTTTATGTTTTATGTTTATATGCGTAACCAAAGTCCAAAATAATTTTTAACTGCCCAATGGTGGGTGATTTGAGAATTTATTTATTTTTTATTGACAATGAAGTTATTTGGAAACTATTCATTGCTGGATACCTTTAAATATATTATAGAATATATTTATTAATAAATGTCAGATGTAAAACCAAGTAGTTTTAAACTGTATTTTTTTGCACAAAAAACACTACAGTTTGTGTATATACGTTTTGCAGGGTCTCTGATCTTAATGTTGGCCGTGTGGTGTTGGGGGGATCAGAGACATGGCTTTGCCTCACCTGTAGCTGGAGCTGTTGCTGGAAATGCTTGCCAGGCATGGTGTGTAGTCTGTATGCATTTTGGCATATGTTATTACATTTGCATTCAAAAGGTCAAATGTTTCACAAACGATGCTCGTTCTACTGAATAGAGTATTAAATATCCATATTAATATGTTCATATATTAATTATATCCTCTAAAGATTAATCTACGCTACTGTTCAGAAGGATCATAGGAAAAAAAGGGAAATAAAAGTCCTCCTTCTCATTAGACTGCATTTATTTGATTAAAAATACAGTTAAAACTTTAATAGTTGTGAAATATTATTACAATATAAAATACACTGTTTTTCTGTTATATTTTAAAATATAATTTATTCTTGTTGTGGTAAAGCTGATTTTCAGCAGCCTTTATTTTAGTGTCACGTGATCCTTCAGGAATCATTCTAATATTTCGATTTGGTGTTTCAAGAATTGGGTTGCAAAATTCTGGGAATTTTTAAGATTTCCATGGGAATTAACAGAAATTAGTGGGAATAAACTGGGAATTTGCAAAATTGCAGGAACAAGGATGTTAAAACAACCAGATTTAATGCAATTTCAGTTGAATTTCTACCCTGCATATTCCTCAATCACATGCACAAAGCAAACACTTACTGCAGGGCTATTGAGAACACATCCCCTACATGCACTGTGCATTCATTCCTTCATAATATGCACAGATTCATTTCTTGAATCCTGACATCCAAATGATGTCAAACTGTCCATCTGGTGAGCATTCACATAAATTACATAAAATTTACATAAATTTGTGTGAAATCTTTCTTGTGCTGTGTGTAAGCTATTGTGCAACAAAATTATAGCATTGTTAAAACATGAGCAATGAGACTGAGCAAAACATTATGTGGGGAGATTAAAAGAACTGTCTTAAAAGAACCCTCCCCTAAACAAAATCCCCCCTAGTTACCTAAAGGGGGAATTCCCCCTCATTTTCCAGGCTTCCATTCAAGTTTTGATATTACTTTGGTAAAAATATTTGTTCTATGGTATTTGAGTTGAACTATCAAATACCCAAATGTTTTATACAGTAGCTAGCTAGCCAGTAAATCAGACATGAAAAATGTAGCTAGTTAGCACTATTTCAGTGATATTTATGAGGCTTGGTATCATGTGCTAGCTAGCTCAAGCTGTGATGGTCTTTCTTGCACCGTCTGCTAGCCAGTTTTCGGTTATATTACAGAACAGAAGCACAGTATTGGTCAAAAGGTGTGACACATACTATTTTTAATGTTTTTGAAAGAAATCTCTTGCGCTCATCAAGCCTGCATTTATTTGATCAAAAATACAGAACAAAACATTAATAGTGTGAAGTATTATTATAATTTAAATAATGGGTTTCCGTTTTAATGTACTTTAAAATATAATGAATTTCTGTGACGTAAAGCTGAATTTTCATCAGCCATGATCCTTCAGAAATCATTCTAATATGCTGGTTACTTTTTTTTTTTTTTTTTTTTTTTACAATTTTGGAAAACAGTTGTGGCTGCTTAATTTTTTTATAAACCTGTGATACTTTTTCAGGATTCTTGGATGAATAAAATGTTAAAAAAGAAAAGCATTTATTTAAAGTAGAAATATTTGCAAGGACGTGTTAAAATTGATTAAAAAGTGATAGTAAAGTAAATAAGATTTCTATTTTGAATAAATACTGTTTTTTTAAATAAAGTTTTTTATTCATCAATGAATCCTGAAAAATTATTATCACAGGTAAAAAAAAAATAAAAAAAAAAAATAATAATAATAATCCAATTTTTTTTTAATTTTTAAAATTTGTATTACTTTGCATGCATGTCAGCTTATGACCAAACAAAATGTTTGTATGTGATACACTTTCTGTAAATTTCCTCAAATTGCAATTAATTCCCATAAATTCCTGTTAAGTTTCCAACTTGTAAAATTTCCAAAATTCCCCAGATTAAGTTCCCACGGAAAGTTTCCAGAAAATTTACTGGATATTTTCTGTCCCCCTTTGCAACCCTATTCAAGAAATATTTATTACTGTAAATGTTGAAAACAGTTGTGCTTTTATTTTTGTGGAAACACTGTACTTTTTTCAGTATAGAGAAAGTTAAAAACAACAGCATTTATTTTAAATATAATATATATTATAATAAATGTCTTTACTGTCACTTTAGATCAAACTAATGTGTGCTTGCTGAATAAAAGTGTCAATTTCTCTCCAAAAACATGTTACTGACTCAAAATGTTAGAATATAAGTGTATTTTTTTATTATTATTATTGTAACAAAGGTAAAGGTTATGGTTAAAGTTACATTGCGTTAGAGGCACTTTAAATATACAGAATTTCCTTCTTGTAATTCTTCTTTAGATGCCCCATTGGTTGGCAAGATGGCAGTGCTGCTGGGTCTTGAGGGACACCTGAAGGTAACTCTTCAGTTTTTTGCTGCAAAACAATGGCATGATGGTGCAGACCCGCCAGTGGAGCTCAAAGCACTTGCAGAAAACAGGTAAAATGATTGTAATTGGGAGATAACTTAGTTTCATGTCAATTTTTAGGTGTAGTTTGGTATTTTCAGCAGCAGAGGGCAATGCTGCTTTGTTTTAGGGAGGGACATTGGGATAAAATCATATGAGGCTTACACTCAAAGGCCCCGATATACTTCAAACGAAATCGAAGAACGAACTGATATGACGTCATTTCGAACAAAAATCAGGCCGAGACGGAGTTCGTTTTGAGTTGTTTTGGCAGTTCGAAACAGCTGACCAAAGCGAGCTTTCTGGGGGGAGTTTGGCCCCTAAACACCTTTGAGTTTCCATTGGTCCCCGTCTGTGACGGTTACGCAATCGGTGGGTTCTGAAACTTCACATTATTACTGACACTGTTATTTATTTGGCAGTCTATGGGACAGTCTCAAGCCTGTTTGTATCCTAAATATCTTAAATTGTGTTCCGAAGACGAACAAAGCTTTTTTGGGTTTGGAACGACATGGTGATAAGTGATTAATGACAAAATTTTCATTTTGGGATGGAGTAACCCTTTAATTGTCTGTCTGTCTGTCTGTCTGTCTTTCTTTCAGATCCTGGATTCGGATGTGGTGGTATTCTTAGAAACTGGCCACAAGGGCCTCCCACCCACTTGGTTAAGACCGGGGGTGGCAGTCATTAACCTCAGCTCAGCCCTAATGGAAGGTAAGTTTTCTTCAAATTAAAGATATTAAGCGTGGCACACATTATAACATTTGATTTTTATGTTGCTGGTATACGTTAAACATATTGGCTCAGCCCTAATTTGAGGTGTGTTTTTTTAGAATTGTTGTAATTTATTATCATGGAAGTGAAAGACAAGCATGTGATTCTTCTGAAACCGATTAAGTCAGGCACGCAGTTTTCTTCACCTTTCATTACCTGCCATCTCCAAGAGACCTTAATGGTTATAGAGGCCCATGCTATTTCCTCCATAACCCACAAATTCCATTAGTGTAGAAACATAATAAGACAGCTGTGTATTTCCTTAGATGTAATTGTATTTCCTTAGATGCTCCCTCCGGGCCAACTTTTCATACATATGATCTTATCTCCTAGAGCAACCTGACAGTTGGGAGCACAGGGCTGAAGCTGAATCTAGTGCTGGAGTTGGGCCTCTAAGTGCTGTGCTTAGAATGCAGGTGAGAGGCCCTCTATTAAAGTCTAAATAAATTGGATAAATAGCTTTATCAACGTAATATCTGCATTTTGAATTTTGTTTGCATCATTGAAACATTCATTTCCTGTTTAACAAAGTAAAGCTTTTACACAACAGTGCTCAAGAATAATCATTAATTAATCATTAGTATCATTGTTATTATCATTGTAATTATTATTGAAAACAGTTGTGGTGCTTAATATTTTTGTGAAAACAGGATTTCAGGATTCTTCAATAAATAGAAAGTTCAAAAGAACTGCATTTTTTTTTAAATATTGAAATCTTTTGTAAAAATATAAATATCCCTTTTGATCAATTTACTAACTTTTGAAAGGTATAGTGTTATGCCAAATCACAGTAGTTTATTGCCAGTATGTTTTTTGTAGTATATATTTGTGTACATAATTATGCAGTGAATGAAGAAGTCATTTTGAAGTGTTTCACCAAGATGTTTTGTGGCTGCTGTTGTGATCTGCCAGCATGTAGTGAGGAGCAGCAGGAGGTGGATACAAGAACAGCAGTACCAGCCATGGAGGCTCCGCCCCTTTAAACTTCAACCACTGTCACCTGTGCTAGGTACGAGTAGCCTTGCCTTGTACTTTCTACAGAATATGCATCACTCAGACTGTAAGCTTATTTATTTGTGCACAGAACTAATTGGTCTCTCCATCTTTCCGTTTACTTGTTTCTGTAACCCTCAGTGATATAGAGATCTCCAGGGCACAGACTCCCAAACCCATATCCCAGCTGGCTCAGGAGATTGGGCTGCTTCCAGCGGAGCTGGAGGCCTACGGAAACACCAAAGCCAAAGTCCATTTGTCCCTTCTCAACCGCCTCCAACATCAGCCTAATGGCAAATATGTCCTGGTGGCAGGGTATGACATCAATTTTTATTTCTGTCATTGAAGTTTAATTCATATCATATTATTTATCTAAGTGTGTGTTTACACTTGGAAGTTTTTGTTTGATTAAATTGATTGTTCTGTTAGCACAGTTCATTTGGATATATGTGAACACTGCCATCTGAACCTTTGTGTGCACCAATCAAGCAGACAGAAAAATGAACACAATACAACCCAAAGACATCTAAACGAACCAAAAGCAATCTCATCTTGTCACTGGAGCTATGTTACCCATTAAAGTTCGGTACAGGTGTTGGAACCGCTGTCAGAACCAGCAGGTCTCGTTTGTATGTGTGGGAGTTCCTGACACTGTTTTGACTCCTTTGCATATTTCATAAACTCTTATTGAGTTTTAAGCTGGTAAAAAATACCACCATATGTACACACATGCATAAGCATAAAGCATTTAAGGAAAACTTCAGTCCATGGTTTGTGTTTCACGCTCACATCCGTGTGCACATTTGTACTCAGCCTCTAAATTCCTAGAGAGAGTGAATGGTGGGCCCAAGGATCTTATCTACCACTGGCTCTTGAGCCCACCAGGAGCCTCCCTTTCATCCATGTGTGTGAAGCGTGGCTCGGTCAGCTCCAAATGGGGGCCCAGGGTCTCTTTCATGTGTGTGGGGAATGCGCAGCCCCCTGGCTTTATCAGCAGCCCCTTCCCTATTCCTTAACTCTCCTTCTTTAAGTCCCACTCTTTGTTCTGCCTACAGATGCTGTGAAGCAGCACTGCCCTCCCCACCCAGCCTACTCAATTACTGTCAGCCACTGGCATGCCTTTACTGCTCTGCCAAAAGAGTTGCTCCACAAAGACTGAGAGAGAGGGAGGGAGGATGCTGATGGGGAGAGGGTTTGCCAGCAGTCTAATGTAGTGAGATCAGAGGGAAAACGAAAATTAGGAAAGCAGAAAGATGAATAGATGTATAGTCACTCCCTTTGAATGTGGGAAAGCATGTGTTGATAATGTTTTCGGTCTGTGTTTTTCAGTATAACTCCCACTCCTCTGGGTGAAGGGAAGAGTACAGTGACCATAGGTCTTGTCCAGGCCCTCTCTGCTCATCTTAAGCTCAACTCTTTTGCTTGCCTGCGACAGCCTTCCCAGGGCCCAACATTTGGTGTCAAAGGTGTGTTTTTGTGTGCTTGCTTTACTTTAGTTTGATATTGTAGTACATGGATAATAGTAACTACCATAACATTTCAAGGTATCACAGATGCACTTCCTGAAGGTTGCACTAAAATGTAGGTATTATAATTATGCAGCTTTCTAAGATGCACTGATTGTAAGGCACTGTATCTTGTCCTTTGTACAGTAGGCAATCCCAGAATGCCCTGCATTGAGTTCAGTAAAATAAATTCAAGATGGTTAAATAAAATTAAACAAACAAAGTTAATTATGGAAATAAAATTTAATTAGAATTTATTGTAAATATACAAACAAAAAATACACGTCTGTGTATTTATATAAAGTATTTTAAAAATGGAATCAAATCAAGGTAATTGATGTAATTTTATTTAAATTCTACATATTTATTTATTATATATATGTGGAATATCATTGAATATCATGTCATTAGTTAAGTAACATGCTAATGCAAAACTCTATTTAAATGAATTGCAATAGTTTGTTGTGCAAACTGCTATTTGTGTGGTGCTCGAAGTTGCTGCCCATTTAGTACACAGCAGGGCAGTTCGCTAGATTTTGAATCAGAGCTCATGTCTGGCTACGTCAGACATATTGTCTTGTGTTTTCATTACTGTGTTTGTCAGCCTGCTTCTTTATTTTGTCTCCCTGCAGGAGGAGCAGCGGGTGGGGGATATGCACAGGTCATTCCTATGGAGGAGGTGAGTGACTACAGACATCCTGTCTCCTGTTATCACAAAGCCCTTTCCCTTAGTATGCCACAAGTGATGACAGCCCTTAAAAGAAACTCGCACAGCCATTGAGACCAAGTAAAATAAAGCGCAATGTCTAAAACTCTGAGACCAGTGAAAATTGATTTTTTCCAATTGAGTTTTTCTTATTATTACCTGCAAATATCAGCATATTAATTTCAATGTGTAAATGGAAAAATAACGTAATTCAGAATTTGTTGTTTTATGGTAAGTCCATGTTTTGCTTTAATAACAGCATGCATGGAAAAATAAGACTTTTTATTTGTAGTTTTATATTATGTTTGAATCTCATATTTTCTCTGTTATCTCAGACTTTTGGACAACACTGAATGTGTTTGTGTGTGTGTGTGAGAGCAGATACTGTCTTTATCAGAAGCTTCAGAAAACAGCTTACTCACTCTCACTTTATTGTTTTTTCCCCCTCAGTTTAATCTCCACCTCACAGGAGACATCCACGCTATAACAGCAGCCAATAATCTAGTGGCAGCAGCTATCGATGCCCGCATTCTCCATGAAGCTACTCAATCAGACAGGGTAAACAACTGCAATCATAATGTTTTTAAATTCACACAGGACAGTCTCCCTGGGATTTAATATTATGATTCATCAACAGTTAGTCAGTAGCTGTGTCATTAAAGAGGATTGTTTCTGGTTCTATACAAGTCTGTAATTGCAAAATTATCACTTCCTAATGCTTTATTCAGCTTCAAGTTGTTTTTGTCTCTTTTAGGCCCTGTACAGCAGACTAGTGCCATCTGTTAACGGTGTGAGATGCTTCTCTCCTATACAGATGGCTCGCCTACAGGTGAGTCTGGACAAGATCTTTGTACCTCTGACCTTTTTAACTTTTATTGTTTGTTAATGCCATCATCATTTGACACAAGTTATTACAGCAGTGGTTCTCAACAAACTTCCAAGGGGGCCTCAAGATGACTTAAGACAAAATAAGCATTAAAAGAAATAAATCAGAACTACTACATTCCATCACTTTCTTATTTTAATGCATCCCCTTTTTTCACACACATACAAGAATCCCTTTTTTCATTGAAGAGACAGGGCTTCTATGGTCTTGAAAAGCCTAATTTTAAATATATATTTGTTATGCCAAATAAAATAATTTATCTGGTTAAAACTATATTAAAAAAATATATATCGTTATCTTTAATCCTTTTCTGATAAATGGGAACTTTGAAGAACATTCAACTCTTAAGACTTCTGGAATACACATTGTGGACAATGGGGAGGTTTTAAAATAAATGTTGAGAACTGCACTAGAACTTGTAGAAATTTGGAAGCAGTACATCAGATAACCAACAGGGGTCCTCATGCAGCTACTGCGAAAACTAGCCATTCTTTCTCATAAGGCTGTAATTCACAGCAAGTCTCATCATTCACAAGTTTCACCCTTCACTTCTTTTCTTTTTTTTCTTTTAAGTAAACAAGTCAAGTGTTGTGTTATGTTGAATGTGACACAGATAAGCTGAAAAAGGCAAAGTCAGTAAATTTACAAGAGACAGACAGTGATTCGGAGAGAAATCTAATTAAAAAGATAGTCTGAAAGACATTTATGTCTGTACAGTACCTAGTAAAGGCCAAAACTTACTGCAGAAATGAAAATGCTTTAAAAGTATGAATGAACCAAATAAATATGAATGAACCACTTTTTCATCATAATAATCATTGCACTTGTGTTTGTCTCTTCCTCACCTATGTTTTCAGCGTCTTGGAATAAACAAATCTGACCCCAGTGACCTCACACCAGAAGAGATCAGGGCATTTGTCCGTCTTGACCTTGACCCTGAGAAGGTCACATGGCAGAGAGGTAGGAGCTTGTGCAATGTAGATTGCTTTACTGTTCTGCATATGGCATGTTCTTAAAATAATTACTCAGTGCTCGATAAGTCACAGAAAGAGATTTAGAGATTGTGGTACAGGATATATGATGCATAAGACAGGGAGCTGAAGCATGCAGTATGACACAATATGTGGCCGGCTTTTGCCACATTTGACTCTTCTGTTTTAAAATGGCTAGTGGGACAGCACCATAAACTAGCCATGTCGTTACATCTGAGAGCAATTTTTGAATTGATGCAATAACGAGTCTACTCTTCACACCTGGAAGGGAGGCAAAATGTAGACCTTCTGCTTTTGGTTATGGTGCAGTGCCGATTCAGGGGACAAGATTCAGCTGGATTGGGGTGTTTCCCGTTTTACTCGTGGCCACCTGGGAACATCTGCTGCCTTTAGCCCTACATTCAGAAGAGTGCTGCAATGACTGATGGGATATTTACTCTGTCGGTTCAAAAGTGCACATTAAGATGAGGAGCCTGGAATATTAAGAACGCCTTTACATCTCTCTCCCGCTGCGAATCATAATCTGTGTGTGTGTGTGTGTGTGTGTGTCTGAGAAGGTTTGACAATTCCGTACAATTTTCTCAAAGTTGACATTCATAAATCTTATGTTTTAACCATTAGGGTTTTGCATGGTCCATTATGGCAAGATATGATTGTGAATAATGATCCTCGGACTACATTATTATGGTCTTTTCTTAGTTTATTAATCACTCTTCAGATGAAACATTTTGGCTGTGACGTATGTTATGCTGCAGTTCATGTACGCTGTGTTGTCACAGATGGATGAATTGAAACAGATACACAAGAGGAATGCGAGAGACAGCCAGAAAGCAGACTAAACCAGTGTTGTAATTTTTGTTGCCTGTGACATTTTTAAAATGAGACTTATAATAATTGTTCTGCTTTTCCATGAGAAAATACCAGAGGTTTTGAATTCTTTCCCCTGCAACTTCTTGGTCCTTAGGGAGTTGTGTTTGTGTCTCATACTGCACCCTTCTACATTCAGCTTTGCTGCAAAAAAAAAAAAAAAAAAAACATTCCAAAAAAGTCTTAGAGGAATGCATGCTTATTGCAAGGTTATGGTTTTGCTTGGCACCCATCCCTCTGGGTCTCTTTAGGTCATTGGTTTTTGGGATTCATTAGATTGCCTCATACATCTCCTCAGCAGTGACTGCAAATTCTGTCCAGCTTGCAGCATTCAGCATCCATGAGTTTCTCAAGACGTGATTCTCTCCAGAAGTTGTCTTCAAACAGTGCTGTGACGCTTGAGCAGATAGAACAAGCCAACCAATGTGTTTTTATTGCAACATCTGAAAAAAAATTGCTTTTATTAAAAAAAAAAAAAAAAAAAATCCAAAATATTGAAATCTATTAATGGCAATAGGTTTTTAATGTTTTATGTTTCTATCATTATTAGTAAGGTTAAAGTAAAAATCCACCCATATATGAAAATTGTCATTATTTTGTCGAAACTGTTCAATTGCTCTGTTGATCTTGTTCACAAAACAGGTCTGGATAATTTGTTCACTAATCATACTAATCTGGTTGTAGAGGTCAACTAACTTTATGATCTGGATGCAATAGTTAAAAGTTAATTTGCATGAATGACTGAGAATAAAATAAACTAAAATACACTTAAAATAAAGGCAAAATTTCCCTAATAACTGAGCTGTCCGATAACTTTTTTTTAGAATTTGATTGACAAAAATAAAAAATAAAAACATTTGACAGATGGACAAAATAAGGAATTTGCATTTTTTTGTCTTTAAAATATCATTTAAAATGTGCTTATAAAAATTATTTATTAATTTACTTTTTTTACTCTTTTATTAATATATATTTTGAAAACAAAAAAAAAAGAGAAAATGTAAGTTTTGAATGTCTATTAATTTTTCAATTTAAAGTCATTTCCCTTTTATGTTTGAATTGATAACTTAGTCCTTCTTATTTTTGAGTATCACCCTCAGTCCTCCGTACATTGAAGATGATCAGTGAATAGTGAAACAAATCATAGTGGTTCAAGCAACTTGGAATGTAGTGCACCAGTCATGTTGACTACTTGTATGGGTCTTTCACTGTATTTCAATTTATAGTTTGAAAGCTTTTCTCCTCATTTATTGTAATTTTATGTAAATGAATGATAATTACATCCTTAATTTCTTCTTATATGTTTTAATGGAAGAAAGAAAGTCATACAGGTTTGGAATGACATGAGAATGAGTAAATGAGCACACAGTTTATTTTTGGGTGAACTATCCTAAGGTAGAAGCAGAGGCTTCATTCTGGTTTCACTCTTAACATATGTTTTCCTGTTTCAAATAGTTGTTGATACCAATGACAGATTTCTGCGCAAGATCACTGTTGGTCAGGCCAACACCGAAAAAGGCCATGCTCGCCAGGTATGTGCTTCATATTTCTGATTCAGTTAACCAACAGTCAAATGTGAAGTGTAGAAGTTTTGTCACTTTTCCTCGATGATTATATATCACTGTTTCTCTATTCCCTCTCTCACTTTTCTGTCTATTTCCCTTAGCTGGAATCTGTTAAGTCTTGGAGTATGTCAGCGGCTGTCAGAAATAATGACTTTTATACCAAATCGGGCAGATAACAGTGTGCACCTTAATGTGAAATAGTCTTTGTAAAAGCAGATGTTTCAAAAAAGGCGTTACTGGGCACATACAGTAGCAAACCCTTTGAGCTGGTCAATCATGTGCTTATGTTAATCTCCCTCCCACTTTACCAAAACCACTGAAATGTCCATTACAGCCTAGTACTTTGTTCTTGAGTAACATACAGTATAATATACAGTATGTGCATTTTGGAAAGACAGTAAGTGTGTGCGTGTGTGTGTGTGTTTGAAATGTTGAAAAAGCACTTAAGCATGTTACTTCAGGCGTTGCAAACCTTGACTTGGTAGATCATCTCAGCATTAGGGTGCTGTAAATGCAGTTAAATGGAAAATAATAATGACACAAGTGGTGTGTATTAAGCAGCCCATCTCTGCTGATAGGGCATCTGGCCACCACTCCCAGCTGTTTTATTGGGGGAGTATTTATTAGCTGAGAGTTAAACCAGGACAGCTCGGTTTTTTACTCCAGCTGGGGTTGTCTTGGACACATGTGGTAGCAGTTTACTGTATGTGATAAAGAACCAGACTTGGCAGATGTTGCGTGTGTGTGTCTCTGACAAATCTCTCCACTCTCTTTATCATGATGACTAATTTTGATAAAAATTGCCTAAATCTTTACTGTGATGTGTTTGTGTGCTGGTCAATATTTGATCTATCCCCTCTCGTTCTTACAGACCCAGTTTGATATTGCGGTGGCCAGTGAGATCATGGCTATCCTTGCTCTAACAGATGGACTTGGTGATATGCGGGCCAGGCTGGGACGCATGGTTGTGGGCAGCAGCAGAAACGGCCAGCCGATCACTGCAGATGACTTGGTGTGTGTGTGTGTGAAAGAGAGAGAGAGAGAGAGAGAGAGAGCACGGTTAACTACCCATAAATTGATCAAAATCACAGAAGTTAATGCTGTTCCTTTGAAATTTCTATTCATCAAAGAATCCTAAAAAAATGCATTTTTGTTTCCAAAAAAAAAAATAAAAAAAAAAATCAAGAAACACTGTTTTCAGCTCAAATTGAGCAATCACTGCTTAAAAATCAACTTGGCCATCAAAGGAATAAATTGCATTTTGAAATGTTGAAATAGAAAACAATTACTTTAAACTGTAATGTTTAATTATATTAACATTTTTACTGTATTTTTGATCAGTGTGTGAGCTTAAGAGACTTATTTCAAAAACATTTTAAAAATCTTACTGTGTGTGTGTATATAAACAATGATTAGTAAGTAAAATTAAAATATAATCATAATATTCATGGATTTCAAAAACAGCACTGTGAATTGACTGTGAAATATTTTAAATATTGTGAACATATAGTGTTTTCATTCACGTAATTTTAACCCTATGCAATATATAATTCTATATATAAATATATAAAGTTAAATGTAAATGATGTGTATTAAACTTACACTGTAAGCAATGTGAAGAAAACAGGATATTTATCACAAATCACCAGCCAAAATTTCATGAATGTACACAGCCCTATCATAGAAACATTAAACAACTGCTATAAACAATATATTTGGACATTTCTTTGCTCTTTTCTCAGGGTGTAACCGGGGCTTTGGCAGTCCTCATGAAAGATGCTATCAAACCCACACTGATGCAGACGCTGGAGGTGAGACCTCTTCCCTTTTCCTGTACCCCAAACACTCAGTATCTTTTACACTGTTGTTCGCTTGTGTGCTATTTTTCTTATTCTGTCTCCCACACATGCAAACATAACTGCCCTATCTTGATGGAAACTCCCAAACTTGATAGTCTCAGCGTTGGTGAAGTGATAGGATATTCGAGGCATGACACCGAAAACACACACTCATACAGTAACACATGCACATCTGGTTTTGGTTTTGGCTCAGTGGGAGTGTGTCTCTGTCTTTCACTGTCACACCCTGAACACCATGAGAAAACTGGAAATGAGAATTTGACAGTGGTGAAAAGCCTGATTGTTGGAATGCCTTTCATCTCTGACTTTAAAACATGCTAATGACTAGTGTTTGGATGTTTGGTGTGTACAGGCGTATGTTTTTGGGTGTGAGATGCATAGAAGTTGCATGTTTGTAGAGAGGGCCACAGAATTGATTTGTGAAACCTTTCCTGCCTGGTTTCCTGTTTCTCTTGTGAGGAGGAATTGTATCAGAACGAACAAGGCAGCAAAGGGTTGTGGGAATACTGCATTCTGTTTGCATGGTGCTATAATGTCCCTGATGGGATTGGGATGTATGTGAGTATGTGTGTGAAAGAGTGAGCGAGGAAGTGTGTGAATGTCTGAACAAGAAGATATGCAAACCTCTTTGATATAGACTAAAGATGTGAGATTTGTCAAGAGTGTTAGGAGAAAATATTTCTCCAGTGTGTGTGTGTTTGACGTTAGCTGCAATTCAGGGACAAAATTGTACCCAGAAGTAGTATGATCGTAACAACCTTCCTTTAGACATTCCCAAATATTTTTTCACTTCTATAAAAATGTGAAGAGTATTCTTTCATGGGTAGGGTTCATCTTTAATATCCACAATTTTATATATGAAAAATAATGCTCTTATTTAGATTTGCTTGGCTAAGTAAACCACTTGTTTGTGTCATGCGACAAATAAATAAATAAATAAGTCAACTGTATATATGTTGATCATATAATGTTCAAAATCTTGGGATCAGTATGTTTTTTTTAAGAAATTAGTACTTTTATTCAGGGATGATGCATTACATTTATTAAAAGGAACAGTAAAGACTTTTAGATTGTTGCATGAAGTTTCTTTTTCAAATAAAATCTGTTTTTTTTTTATTAATCAAAGAGTCTTTAAATGTGTCATAGTCAGCTTTGTCATCACAGTAATAAATTAAATTTTAAAACATGTTAAGATACAAAACTGGTATTTTATATTTCACAATATTACTGTTTGACTGTATTTTTGATCAAATAAATGTACCCTTGGTTAGCATAAAAAGCCTTTAAAAGAGTGTATTGACCCAAAATATTATTACATCTATGCATTGGCTTTGTGATACATTTACAAAACTATAAATAAAGTTATTATAACTATATGAATAATCAAATCAATTTGTAGCTCATGTACTAGTTAAAAAAAATTGGATGTCATATTGAGTCAATAACTAGATAATCAGGACAAACATCTAAATAAGTTGAAGATTTTGCCTGTAAAATAAGCATAAGTACCCTGTTGCCATCTACTGTGCACACTTGGTTTTCCTGTTTTCTAACTTTCCTGGCATTGGCATGTCAAATCTCTTCTCTTTCCAGACCCACAGGGCAAAAGGCTCCAATCTTTCCTATTCAATTAAAAAAAAAATATATTATAGTTTTTTATTTCTGTAAAACTTTTACTGAGGACAGTTCACTGGAAAACCATGCACTCTCTTTCCATTCGCAGTCACGCATAAAGACCATCACTCGTGCTTTCATATTGGCTTGTTGACAGGCTGCCAGATATGTCCACATTGTGAGCAAATTTGATGCTGTAAATTGACCTTCAGAACTGATTGATTTGGTCTGAAATTTTAAACCTGTGAAACATATTTAGGTTATAATGAGCTGCACATTGTCAAAATCAGTGTACTGTTAATATTTATCACATTTCATCACTTTTATATGATGCTTCTTAAAGGCCTCTAGATCAAGTAAATGCATAACTTACTATTTATTTGTCCAACAGCATAAAATAAAAATATAGTGATATAAAAAATGTAGACTCTTACAAACTAAATACCAAAATACAAACTAATCTGTTTGATTAAATAAAACACTCAATAAACCTCTGGCAGGCTTGTGTAGCTAATATGGTCATCTCTCAAAATGAGCTTGGTTCACTTCACTTACCTCTTAGCATTTTTTTTTTGGCCTTTTGAGTCTTAAAGGTGATGTTAATGTAGACTATTTAGTTTATATCAGCACCTGTATAAGGCAGTAAAAGTAGGATGATGGGATGCAATGATAAAAGTTCAGATAAATAAAGGAAGGTGGTCTTTTTCCAAATGATGGAGCACTTTTTTTTTCTTTTTTTTTTTTTTTTACAAGTTTTGCATCCTTTTCCTGAATTTAAATGACTTCACCATCACTCCATTCTTTGTTTTGTATGTTCTCCCTTTTCCATTTTCCTGCACTCTCTCCTTCCTGTCCCTTAAGCTGCTAGTGTCACTTTTCAGTGTTTGGGAAGTTACAAGGGACCTCAGGGTCATCCGTTCAAACCTCATATTTTCACAGAGCTTTAAATTCTTACTGGCTTATGATGTTGAAACAGACTTTCCAGACCCATTTAACATTTATTGTTGTTGAATATACAATGGTGCTAACATATAAAATCTTAACCATATAAGGTTTACGCAAAATACATGTAGATTGACTACTTAAACCCTACATCTTGTATTATTAGTCACCAGCTCTTAATTAAAAATTTCTACAGTAATTTTCAGGTAATCTTGAGGCACACCTGCTAATGTGTGATATTTTGAAATGCAGGTGTGACCCGAATGGTTTTACTGATATTGTTTATGTCTTTGTCATGTCAGGGCACTCCGGTGTTTGTGCATGCTGGACCTTTCGCTAACATCGCCCATGGAAACTCCTCTGTCTTGGCAGACAAGTTGGCTCTTAAACTAGTTGGAGAAGAGGGCTATGTTGGTGAGTGCACACACATACAGTATATCCACACACACAAACAAACATATTCAGTCGCACACCACTGCATCTTTTTATAGTCAAACACATTCATTGACCAGAGACAAAGGCTATGTTGGGGGTTAAAGTTAAAACAACAACAAGACTCCTGTTCACAAAGAAATTTTGATGCCCCCCCCCCCCCCCCCACCACAGAATCCTGTAAGGCTTGAACCCCAAAATGTAGCTGTTTGTAATGTCTGTTTAAAATACATCTTGTTCTAGTAAATTAGCCTTTTAAAATTTAGATTGCATCTATAAACTTATTTTACCCAATGCAATCCTGTTTTTCTAAAACAACTAAAATCAATAAACATTCAATTTAATATAATTACATGATTTTTATGTTGTAGTGTGTATATATCATTGAAAATGTTAAAGAATATGTTTTAAATGGTGTCCAGTTTTGACTTACATGTAGCAACTTGCATTAGGGTAATTTCTAGACAAAGTCTAATCAGTTAATGTTATACTAAGTGGCTAATTGCCTAGTGGTATGAACTGCTATTATGCTAAACTCTGGAGGGGGAAAAGGCTGGCTTAATTTAACCATTTATAGCTTTGGTTATGTAACATGTAACCATTTAAAATGCATTAATTGACCATCTTTGCATATTTATGACGACGACTTTGGAATCCAAGGGGAAGAATATTCTACAAGGATGTAGAATTTGTCTCAACACCAAATTCTTTATCTTAAAACCCAGATCTATGTTTGTTTGTTTTTTGTTTGTTTATTTGTTTTACAGCTGAACCCAACTAATCCATACGTGCCTTGCAAAACACACACACTCACTATCTTGCCATCTCTCCTTTACTTTATCACTTCCTCTCTCCATTTGTCACTCATTCCTTTGCTCCTCTCTATCCTTTTTATTCTCTATCCCTCCCCTGCTCAGCAACATGCCCCAGACACTAAAAGAATGCTGGGAATGGCGGAGGCCCTGTGGTCCACACTAAGAACAGTGTAAGCTTCACCCCCTCATTTAAGGACAAGCTGAAATGTGTAAGCCCAATGAAAACACTGCCTACCAAACCAGGCAAAGCTGTGTCGAGTTACCGCCTCTAGAATTTCAGTTACTTTTTGTTATGGCTGAGTTTCTGCCAGTGTGTAAATAGTGTGCAATGATAAAAGTTTAGATAAAGGAAGGTGGTCTTTTTCCAAATGATGGAGCTCTTTTTTTTTTTTTTTTTTTTTTTTTTTTTTTTTTTTTTTACAAGTTTTGCATCCTTTACAATTGTAATTTTTTATTTTATTTTTTAAAAGATAGTTAGGTTTTTTTTACCCCTCAAATTGTACAGCCCTAGAAACTTTACTAGAGGCCCCTCTGTGGAGCACAGCAAGAAATGAATTGTTTGTTTTATCGCACTGTGAAAGACAAGCAGATGGGTCTTGTTCTTGAATTCAGAGAAGTCCATATTAGACTTGGAGCATCAGCCTCAACTAACAGCAGGAATGCTGGGAGTTGCTGACTTTTGCAAAATATCAATGAAGGAGGGCGACATTTGTATGCGTTACCTGATGCCAAGGTATGTGTGTTATGTAGTGTTTTTGCTGTGGGTGAGAGGGAGGACGCTGGCTATCAGCTGATTATACACAACAGATCCACTTCACAGAACCACCACAGTACTCAGGAAAACCAGAGCAGCATGGTAGTTACCTTTAGTCTACTCAAACAAAAATCACTGCACACAAACCTGACTGATAGAAAGTTCCTGAAGGGTAATAACATACTCCCCACCTCACATTCCCTTTGTAAATCTGTACCTGACTGGTGTGTGGGTGACACAAGGCCTGGTGATGTACACTCGTTTAGAGGGAGTCTCATATACGGGTGGTGCAGTTTATTACAGCACCTGGTCGTCTCAAGGTCATGAGTACTGCCTCCAGGATAACACTCTGATTCTGTGGTTTTTGGCCTGTTTCACACACATGCATAAGTGAAATAACTGCATCAGCAGGCTTGTTTTTCCTTCCTTAAACTTTCCCTTTAAAGTTTTTCTTATCTTTTTTCCTTTCTAGGCACTCTTTCCTTATTACTTGCCTTTCTACTTTCCTTTCTACTTTCCGGGGGCAGTCTTGGCCTAATGGCTAGAGAGTTGGACTTGTAACCCAAAGGTTGTGGGTTTGAGTCTCAGGTCCGGCAGGAATTGTCGGTGGGTGGAGTGAATGTACAGGGTTCTCTTCCACCCTTAATACCACGACTGAAGTGAGACCCTTGAGCAAGGCACAAACCCCCAACTGCTCCCCGTGTGTGTGTGCACTTGGATGGGTTAAATGCAGAGCACAAATTCTTAGTATGGGTCACCATACTTGGCCACACATTACTTCACTCACTCACTTTCACTTTCCTTCCTTCCTTCTTTCCTTCCTCTGCAGCCTGCCTTTCTTCCTTCTGCCTTCCTTTCTTCTAAACAGTCCATCCTTCCTTTCCTCTTTCCTGTCTATTCGTCCTGCCTTCCTTTCTTCTTTCCTTCCTAAACATAACTTTCTTCCTCCTGTACATGCATGTCTTCCTTCCAAAACATTCCTTCCTTCCTTCCTTTCTTCCTTATTTACTAATCATACTCTAAACATACTCTCAACTCTCAACAGATTCTCTCCTTTCTCGCTTCCTTCCTAAACTTAATCAGTCTCCTTCGTCTCCCAGAGCTGCAGCACTGTTGACACCCTGGACATACTATCGATACAAAAGCATGAGATTTCTTAAATTCTGTTTAAACGCTTAAATCTTTCCATCATATGGTAATTGAATTACATAAAGTTAACTGTAAGTGACCAAGACCTGATGCATGTGAGACAGAACAAAAGGCTTACCTTCAGAAGATTACTTCCGTTCAAAACCAAATGCCAGACCACCCCCCCCCCCCCACACACACACACACAAACATGTAGAGCCTCAGAAAATATGCCAGACCTCTCTGGTGGAAAGAATAACATTACCCTTCCCATTCCCTCCTGCTCCAAAAGCCTGGGAAGTAGCACAGGAAGCTTGCAGGGTTCTGGGAAAAATGGCTACATGGAAATACTCCAACCATGCTTACTGTTCAGTGACACATACACATTTTAATACTGACTAGTTCAAACACAAACAGTTAATATCTCTCATTCACAAAACAACTGAAACTTCAAGGAGAAAGGAAAACGGTTGAAAACATCTTAACAAAACCATTTGAGATGATCATGTTTTGTACACCACTGTCAGCACTTGAACAGTGAAATGTTCCATTGATCACTCATTCATGACAGCAGTAACACATATGGAGGATTTACATGCTCACTCTTAAAATGGTTGTGATTATATCCTAATTGAATGAATGTGAATAACTCACCCTGGAATGCGGGGACAATTTGATTATCGTGTAACTGTGGGTTGCTTTTATTCATACTTGTGAGAAAGCATGTGTAAGTGACGTACTCTTATCCAGCTTTTTATATCAAAATCTTATTTGCAAAAGCTCTTAACAATTTATTAACTTCCTTCTCCTTCCCTGCTCAGTGACAGAGGCTGGCTTTGGTGCTGACATTGGCATGGAGAAGTTCTTCAACATTAAGTGTCGGACGTCTGGGCTCACACCTGATGTTGTGGTGCTGGTAGCTACTGTTCGGGCTCTGAAGATGCATGGAGGTGGACCAAATGTAAGTGTGTGTGCTGCTGTGCATATATTCACATAATCTCTTTATATGCCTGACTGCATTAAAGTACATTTCATGTATTTACAACTTTCTGCATATACTGTATTTTTTTAAGGTTACAGCTGGTGTACCACTGCCTAAAGAATATATCAATGAGGTAAGCAATGTCTTACTTCAAATGACCATATTTGTAGAGCGAAATATTTTTTTTATTTTTTACTTATGTACTATCCTACTCCAACAATAAGAGGCGATGTTGCTCCCCAAAGACAGGATGAAAATAAAGAGGGTTGGAAGGAGGTAGGGAAGTAATTGAATGAGTGTCTGCCCCACCTCACTCAGGCAAAGGCCCAGAACACATCTTCTCCACCCCCTCCAGTTCCCTTCTTCCTCCCTAATGTGGTTTGTGTTATTTAGTTAACAGGGTAAATACAATCTGTGTTGTTGAAGCTAAATACACAGAGGCATAATGGGAGTTGTTGTCTAAGAAATACCATACCTGCTTTTCATCAGTCTCTCTAAAGCAACCCCAGCTGAGAAAATAACTCAAGTGCTTAAGCTAATTGTGCGGTTCTGTAATGAGAAACAGAAAGCACCAAAGCATGTCTCCTGAGCTTTGGATAGCTATTCTCTGAGACTGGTTCTGCTCCATGAGCGACAATTTAGTAGGAAAAAAAGAGCAAGAAGTTTCCTCTGGAAAGCTTAGCTTGTGGGATGAGATTCTACAAGACAAACCGACTTGTCCTTTTAATGAAGACCCTGATTAACCATTCAGATTCAACTTTTTTTTTATTAGATTTTAAAGCTTTCAATTTTTTTTGTCTGGTTAATTTTTCTCAAATGTTTTTATATAAAATCTTTATTAAACATTAATTACATTCAAGCCTGAAATTTAGAGACAGTTTTTTTAAATTAATGAAATGTTTACTTTTTTCTGTCAGAATTTGCAGCTGGTTGCAGATGGCTGCAGTAACCTTAAGAAGCAGATTCAGATCACTCATCTCTTTGGAGTCCCTGTGATTGTTGCTCTGAATGTCTTCAAGTAAGAATAGGTCTATCTGAAAAACTCATTCTCCAACATGCATTTTCTTCCCAAAACATGATGTTTGAAATTGTGGCTCATTAAACAATGTATAAATATTTATAAATAGCAATGGTTGATTTAAACCAGAGTAACAAGAGTTTGTGTGTGAGAGAGTGTGTGATCAAAAACGGCAACAGATGGTGTCCAAATTGAGCTTATTTGTAAGTGTGTCTTTCCAGTATGTCTGGAAGGTTTTTTTCTCCACTTTTTGATTAATGACCGTATTTAGCCAAAGTATTGTGTTTGCACTGTGACATTTCTCTTTCTGTGAAGGACTGACACTCAAGCAGAGATCGACATGGTGTGCCGCATCGCAGAGGCTTCTGGGGCTTCAGCTGCTGTGCAGTGTCATCATTGGTCCAGAGGTGGACGGGGCTCTGTGGAGCTGGCACATGCTGTGAAGAAAGTTGCATCTCAGAAGAACCATTTCCAGTTCCTGTACAATCTCCAGGTGAGGTCAATTATTTGTGGAAAAAAATACTTTAAACATTATAAAACAAACATTGAGCTTAGGGAACACATGAATCCATACTAAGACAGAGCAAATGGATTGTTTAAACATGATCGTATCTTGTACAATGAGCTAAGTGTTGCTCCTAGTGTGTATATGTCAGGTTGAGGTGGGGGTGGGGTGGGGTCCTGTAAGGCCATCTGCTGGTTTGAATTAACCTTAGTGAGCTTAGAGGTTGTGACTTTGATTAAGTGATGCTATGAAAGGTGTGGTAATCTCTGCTCTTGGCTCTGGCTGGCCTCTATTATCATATTAGAGGTCTGGACCCTTGCTATCCCAAGCATCTACAGATAGGCAGAAACTAAGTTTTATTGCTTAAAAAAAAAAAAAGTTAAATTGTTTGAATATGAAATGACTTTTTTTTCTTTTTCCATATATCTTTTACTCTCTTGACCTGTTAAGTAAGCCCTGTGTGTTGTTTTTTTAATAGGATTCTATTGTAGAGAAAATTCGGACTATTGCACAGAAGGTTTATGGTGCTGATGATATTGAGCTTTCACCTGAGGCTCAAGCTAAGATAGACTACTACAATCAACAGGTGAGAATGGCTGTACATTGCAACTGAACTTAACAAATGCATGTACAATTTTGATATTTGAGCTTTCTTATTTTAATCTTAAATGTTATATCAATATTTTAACCTTTTAATATCAATTATTTATTGCTTATTTTAATTTACATGCAGCAATACAACATTAAAAAAATCCTATATCTTTATATAAAATAAGATAGTTTTGAATGGATTCATTAAACCGGTAATCTGAACTGATTCATTGAAATCTGCCAACTCTATCTTACAGTGTTGATGAATTTTAATGCTTGTATTTGTTCACCAGTGTTATGTTTCACCATCTTCTAATGTTTGATGTTGGTAGAAAATATGCTTGGCCCAATGTGTTTGAATTGAATTCTGTGAAGCACTGTATCTCCCAACATAACACTTAACGAATGTCAAGAGCCCAGAGCCAATGATGTGCATGTCTCTTGTGGATATTAACTGACTGTAAATCTCTCACAGGGTTTTAGTGCTCTTCCCATCTGCATGGCCAAGACCCACCTGTCTCTCTCTCATATGCCTGAGAAAAAAGGTGTTCCCACCGGTTTTATCCTGCCAATCAGAGACATTCGTGCCAGCATCGGGGCAGGGTTTATCTACCCTTTAGTTGGAACTGTAAGTGATTATCCTCAAAATCTGATGGAAGCTCATCTTATTACATTCTTTTCCTTTCTATCTACATGTCCACAATTTCCTTCCTGATATATTTGATGGCTTTCACCTATTTGATGCCATCCACTACGTCTTCATATTACTTTCTTTTATTACTTCCTTTGCTTGTAGGTGAATGTTTCAGTTACTGATAGGATCCGGGATTACGGTTGAACCTGTGATCTGTGACCTTGTTAGGGCTTTTAAAAACAGCACTCATGCCAAATTCCCCTGCCTTCATGTTTTTACTCTTTAAAAGCCAATATTGCCTGGCCTAAGGCAGATATAAAATGTTTGGTCAAGGTAGTTTTCATTTAATGAGAAGTCTATTGGATTCTCAGTTTGGATTCATGATGAAATCTGTGAGACAGTTTGATTAAGCCCTGTGAAAACAGAGCTTAGAGCATGTGTGGGGGTTTTTTGAGCAAGAGCAGGTCAACTTTTGAATGACCCATGCTTTTCTGTGTGTGTGTGTCTGTGTGTGTGTGTGTGTGTATGCATATTTTTGGTTTTCATTAAGATACTCCGTCCCTGGATTTTTCCCAATGTTTTCTCTTCTTTCTTCCTAAACCCAGCTGGTTCACCTTAGGAACCTCCATTCCAATCAGACTTCCCACATAGGGATATATAAAACAAGACTCTTTATTCTCCTGTTCTGTTTGTACATTTTAAAGCTATCAATTAAATACATTTATAAACATGCATGGAGATGAATGTCAAAGTTTAAAATCTGTTGGTTTGACTGGTTAAAAAAGGTTAAATGTGATTATTTTGATTTGATCATATTGTGTGGTGTTTTCAATATATTGCTTTGTTTGAGCATCCTGACCAACTGGATTTTGTGCCCCAGTTTGATCGAGCCAGTATTTTTGTGTCTTTCTGGCATTGTGTGTTTTGTTGGCTGGGTGAGGCTTAGGGAAGGAAGCTCATTTCTGGGTTGAGAGTGAGGTCCTGGCTGCAGTGTGGGGTCAGGGTCGGGGTGAGGTGTCCGTTGTGTGGCATGCTGGGAGATGGGTGACTGTGACCCAGCCCCTCCGGTCTGACCACCGCTCTGTCCCCTTTCATCTCCATGGGCCTGCTGCGGGACACACGGCCAGCGCTCATGACCTCTCACCTTCAGCCGACTCAGAATTTACTGCCAGTGCTTTGAACTTCAGTGTAATCTCTTCTTCTCTAACAGCTCTTCTGGTTTTCTTTATTTTCCTTATTTCTTTCCTTAAATCTACCCTTGTTTAGTTCTTTCGCTTGCTTGATTGTAATACAGTCAGATGTTAAGGAGTTAGTGCTTAAATCTCAAGGTGCATATACACTGACAGACTTTACCATTGCAGAGGTCATGAAATGGAAAGTTACTCTACAATTAAAACACATGGCAGTTTTTTTTTTACTGACGTTTTTTTCAAAATAAAATATAAAGTTTTGAAAATTTATTCCATGGCCCATTTAAAAAAGGTTAAGTAATAAAACAAAAATGATCCTGTTGTGTTTAAGAAAAAAAGAGCAACTTAGACATTGTGATAAATCATTTACCATGCAAGAAAGTCTGGAATGAGATTAATAATTATGATAATTACTTTTTATTTTTGAACTACTTGAATAAATACTTGTTAAATGTTCAGGGTCGGTAAGATTTTTAAATTGCTTTTGAAAGAAGCCTCTTAAAGAAACCTCTAGCATTCATTTGGCAAGGTACAGTAAAAACTGTAATGTTGTAAACAGTAATTGTAATTTGTGAAGTATTACAAATAAATTTTAAATAATGTTTAATGTTTTTTATTTTAATATATTTTACAAGGTCCAATTTTCGCTATTAACAAACCATTAACTACGACTTTTGCCTCAATAAACCCCTAATTTGCTGCTTATTAATAGTTAGTAAGTTAGTTGTTAAGTTTAGGTTTTGGGGAGGATTAGGAATGTAGAATAAAGTCATGTACAATATGTGCTTTATAAGTACTAATAAACAGCCAATATGTTAATAATAGGCATGCTAATAAGCAACTAGTTAATAGTGAGAATTGGTCCCTATACTAAAGTGTTACCTGTAATTTATTATATGATGGCAAAGCTCAAATTTATTAGCAAACAGTTCTCCAGTCTTGTTTAAAACATTAGTGTTTTAAGTCCATTTTTACAGATATTAAAAAGATTGCATAATTTTATAAACACAATGTTTTCTGTCTTTCAGTCATAGTCATAGTTAACTGTGGGGCTCAGGCTACAAGACAGGTGTGTGTTATTATGCCTGTTACTTTCAGTGGGAGACCCTGAGGGACAAAGCACTCATGGGGGGCTACAGGAGGAAGTAACTGATGTCATGCACCAGATATGCAAGGGAGGGGTCAGCCAGAGAACAATGGGACTCAGTGGATATTAGCTTCCATTTAGCTCAGGAAATTTATTGCCCAAATCCGTGTCTGGTGTAAGCCGTACAATGAATTCCTGATGATACTGCTGGAAGGCTTATGGTGTTTTGGCAACCTGACCACCACGCTGACATGAGCACACGTCAATAGCAGACTGCTGCAAAGAGCATGTTCAGTAGAAAGTATAAACAGACACAATGGTCTGCGGTGAGGAAAACATGGCCCATTTGAACCAAGTGTTCAAATGAATTAAGTTGCCATTTGTTCTTGTACATTGACTACATAATGGAGTATTGTGTATGGAAATAATTGTGGGAATTTCTTGGCTTAATTTAAAATAGCAACTAGATTTTCAGTTTATTTGCATAGCAATGCTCATATGACGGCACAAAGTGAACTCTTTAACCGAAGGGAAAAAAACTGCTGAAGGTTCACTTTATGAGTGCAGATTTGTATCCTGTTCAATAACTGGATCCCTTGTATGTTTTTTTAGCACAGAAGACATCTCAACACCACACAGCCAAGCGGATGACCTTTTAAGTGAATTTGCTGAGACAGTGTTGCATCTGTCTCAGAGATAGGGGAGGGTCGGCGCTTCAACCTGACCAATCTAGGTTCAGTCTCATGTGCTTTTAACAACAGTTCAAATTGCTATGTATTTTTGACCCTGTGCCATAATGGTACTTAAGCAAATTGGAAGAAAGTGCAGTTAATTGGAAAGAAAGTTGTACAGTTGCTGAAAATGCCCAAAATTTGAATCATTTGGACTTAAGTCCCAAACCAGGTCTGTTTTAAATTCTTTGGATCGTATGGAACTGATTTATCCAATTTTTGGAGATTTACCTATTAGTTGAGCCACAGGGTGATGTCATGCTCTGGATCATACCTTTCGTCAGTTTGCCATCTTGTTTTTCTTTTTTATTACAAAAAACATGTAAAAATAAAAAACTGTTCAGATCAGTCAACTGATTCACCTTATCTTTCTACAAGGAATCTAATTTATTCTAATAAGACATTAAACAGCTCCTGGGTTGTCATGCATGAGAGGAATCCTTCCTTAAAATATTTAAAGCTCTGCTTGCTGTGATAAAGTTTTTTTCTAAGAAAAGATGGGGACCGGAGGTCTCAATAAAAGGTTGGGATGGATGATGTCTTTCAACATTCTCAGAAGTGCACGTGTACAAAGAGAAAAAAGGCAGGATCTTTATATTTGAGACCTCTGTGAAAAGTATAGTTTTATATTCTCTGGGCAAGGTGAAATTGCTGGATAAATTTCCTGTCTCTTTTTCTGTCTCTTTTTTTTGTTGTTAAATGATAATTTAATTAAGATAATTCATTTCTTTTGCCTGGGTCTCACATGTATGCCAGTCACTTGATTTTAATCTGTGGTATTTTTAAGGTTGTTCATTTTTCTTTTATATAATCAATTGGTTTGACCACTGGCTATAGATTTTGTTGTTAGGGAATTAAAATGATGACCTTTGAAGATTTCCTCAATCAATAAATCAATCCTAAGTCTGCATACTTTTTAAAACTGAGTGAATATTGATTGCTTATATACACTGACCTGTCAACATTTCCATGTTTAATTAATATTCTAAAACATTCAAATATTTAGGCATCTTCATGTTTTATCACAATAGTAATAGATGCAACAGTTTGTAAATGATGGCAAAACTGGGGGCTACTAAAGACCACAATTGTCTCTTTAAAAAACTGCAAGTTTTAGTGGCTCCAGCATTAGCCTCTGTTTGTAAATGAGATTTATATCCCACGGAAGTAATTTGGAGGTAACAAGATTTGCCTAGAATAGATGTTTAGCAAGGTTTAGCAACATCTTTGAAAGACTGAATTTATGATCTTGAAGCTAAGTAAATCTAAAGCACACAGGCTAATTTAAACACTCGTTTATGTATCAGTTATAGTCCTTTAAGTACCTAAACTTAATTCAACAAACCTTCAGTTCAATTTCTGCCTCAATTACTGTGTGCAGTAATGTTTTGTGTGCACAAAAAATGTTTTGCACATCAAAAATATTTATTGGCTATCATAAAGTTTCTTTTTCTTTCAGATGAGCACCATGCCAGGCTTGCCTACGCGACCCTGTTTCTATGACATTGACCTTGATCCTGTGACGGAGGAGATAAAAGGACTCTTCTGAGGACATTTCTGCAGTCCCATACATGCTTTTGACCAGTAAGAACACAATTAACAGTACCAGAACAATAACTTTATTTTTGTGCTTTGTTTATGCCTCACAACAAAAAGATCAGATTTGATTGAATTTACTTTAAACTTTCTCCTTAACTTTCTTTCTCCTCTTTCTTGCTTTCCTCCATTCTCAGGTGTTCCCCAGTTTCTGTGTAGGCCTCCATTCATATGCCACTGATTACAGCTCATCCACTGCCTTCTAGCAATGAAACTACTAAGTGTTAGATTAACAAACATTCCTCCTCCTTTGGTTTGCACAGGTTTTTTTTAAAACCACGTTTAACTCCTAAATGTTAGCTAGCTTTATGATTTTTGTATTTAGCAGTAACTTCTTGTTTTCCCTCATATTTTAATTTAATTTTTAGTTGATGGTTTGAAGACTTGAAGTGTGAAGTTTTAAGCTTTACATTTTGTTGCTGTAAACCCTTCTGTTTACATAGTGATTTTGTGTTTACAACCTAATGATGCACAACATTTTATATAGCTAAAAATTCCATTAATGCTTTAATATATCTGTTTTAAATGTTTCAGATTACCTATGGAATATGGTAACAATATTCAAGCAAACTCAATTTCTTTTCTTTTTATTTTATTCTATAACATTAAATCTTGTTTAACAGTTTCAGTGTTACAGCCAAATATGACATAAATCTTAAAGGGATACTCCACCCCAAAATGAAAATGTTGTCATTAATCACTTATAGCCCATGTCGCTCCAAACCCGTGAAAGCTTCATTCGTCTTCGGAACACAATTTAAGATATTTTGGATGAAAACCAGGTGGCCTGTGACTGTCCCATAGAGTGCCAAGTAAATAACATTGTCAAGGTCCATAAAAGGTATGGACGGGAACACTTTTTGTAAGTGAAGAAAACAAAAATAACGACTTTATTCAACAATTCCTTTGTCAACAGTCTCCTCTGTGTCTCTCCATATCACCATATGCTGCGTATGCTCTTCTGTATCATCCACGCCACAGGGATGCACTGTTTCTACATGTATTTAGCTTTGATTTGAAAGAAAACAGTGCATCCTTGTGGCGCGGATGATTGCATGTCTGATGGCAGATGGAGTATTGTGATGATGACTTTCATACCTTTTATGGACCTTGACACTGTTATTTATTTGGCAGTCCCAGGCCTCCAGGTTTTCATCCAAAATATCTTAAATTGTGTTCGAACTGAGCTTTTACGGGTTTGGAACGACATTGGTGTAAGTGATTAATGACAAAATTTTCATTTTGGGGTGGAGTATCCCTTTAAGTCTAAGGTGCTTTTATTTAGACACTACACAATACAAAATTACAAGTGGGGTTAGTGGTTTGACACCTGTTCTCTCTCTCTCTCTCTCTCTCTCTCTCTCTCTCTCTCTCTCTCTGATACAAATGACATAAATGTACAAGTGTTGCATAGATCTCACTACCTGTGTATGCACCTTTTCAGCATGCATGTGGGTACATGCCAGAAAATCTTGTTTTAGACATTCCACTGTTATCTGTTATTCTGAGTCTTAAAGTACAGTGTGCTATATGAGTAAAAAAGAATTCCATTGACTGTTGCAACAGTTATGTATGCCTGAAAACCTGTATTTTTCCAGTGATGATAGATTCTACAGTGAAAAAGGCAGTCAGAGAACAAGATGACTGGCCAGACAAAAATAAAATTGTATTTCAGTGTGAATACTGGACATTGAATTGGATGGTGAACATTTTCATTCATTCATTTTATATTTGTTTATTAATGTGCCACTTTTACCAAACACTTTTTGTGTTTTGTGTGTGAATGAGAGTGTGAGAGAATGCATTAGTGATGTGTGCACATGTATGAGTGAGTTAATGAATCACTAATCTGTATTGTGAAGTCAGACTGTTGGTCCACAAAGATGAAATTCCTCTAGATTAGATTTTTGGTCTTTTATTAGGATAAAGAGCTATGGTGCATCAAACAGTAGCAGTCGACTGGCCCCCAAAGGGTCTTTCCATTCTTTTGCCTCTACAGGACGCAGTCCAATCAGAGACCCCCCGTGAGGGCAGCAGTACTTAAAGAGAGGCCCTTTGCTCCTGTCATTGAAGACACCCATAATTAGCTGACCAGCTCAGCTTGACATTTACTCAAATACTCACACACACAAAAACTGTTATTCTCTTGTACTTTTAATCTCTTGCCTTTCGTGGGGTGAGGGGTGGGGCAAATTTAAAATACGGGGAAGTAATTATTTTATTATTTATTGAATAGGTTTCTGTTGCTGCTATAATGACTGTTGCACTCTTCACCTTTTGTTGGGGTTTTATTGAGGTCACCATGTCAGGTGCACATATGGAGCTCTTACTGCTTTTATGTAATTCGTTTCACTTAATACACTATAGTTCAAAAGTTCGGGGTTGGTAAGATTTTGTAATGTTTTTGAATGTTTCTTATACTAATCAATGCTGCATTTAACTTAAAAAAATAAAAACAGTAATAATGTAAAATATTACAATTAAAAATTACTTTCAGTATTTTAAAATGTTGTTTATTCCTTTGAAGGCAAAGCTGAATTTTCAGCAGCCATTACTCTAGTCTTCAGTGTCACATTATCAGATATGCTGATTAAAAATTTCTTATCAATGTTAACAAACAGTTGTGCTGTATTGTGGAAAACATGATCATTTTTTTAAGGATTCTCTTATGAATAGAAATGTAAAAAGAACAGCATTTAGTAACAGGAAATAGTAATATTCCGTAACAATATCAATGTCTTTGCTTTCACTTTAGATCAATTTTATACATCCTTATTCATCCTTGGGTCAGCTTTGGCCTAATGGTTAGAGAGTTGGACTTGTAACCAGGTTCGAGTCTCGGTGGTGGCAGGAGTTGTAGGTGGGTGGGGAGTGAATAAACAGCGCTCTCTTCCACCCTCAGTACCCATGGCTGAAGTGCCCTTGAGCAAGGCACTGAACCCCCAGTTGCTCCGAGATGGGTGTTGGTTGTTGGTTGGATATGGTCTGGGTGTGTGTTCACAGTGTGTTCACTTCTCACTGATGTGTGTGTGCATTTGGATGGGTTAAATCCAGAGCACCAATTCCAAGTAAGTGTTTACCATACTTGGCAAATGTCACAACTTTCATTTGTTAAAAAAAAATCCTAGTGGCCCCAAACTTTTGAATGGTATTCTGTACTGTAATAAAATAATAACATTCTGTGTATCAATGTGGTTATTACAGCATCAGCCTGCTAGCTTAACAAATACAGGCAACTATCTGAATTAGCTGTACCCAGTCTTTAATGTCAGTTCTTTGAAAGTCATTTCATAAAGTTCATTGTCCATGTCAAGAATCTCAAATCAGTCATTATGTTTCAATTAGGATAAGCTGTTGTCTGGCACAGAGATGCTGATTTAATAATATTTTGAGGCTGTTCTTTTGTGACATTTAGACAAAGTCCTTGGCAATTCAGACACCAATTATTTGGATTATTTTTTATTTGCCTCATTTAGAATCAGCTAAAAAAAAAAGTATTTACTTATAACTGTAATTGATTTTTACTTTGGATTTCGGCTTGTTTGTCATTGGGCCTCACTCTGCACCAAGTGATCCCTAAAGGTAACTGAACATCAAAATTATGGTTTTGAAACACTTGAACATGGGAGTGCATGTGTGAGGGGTCACGCTGGGCAAAGTCAATATTATTAAATTCAATTAAAATGTCTGAAGAACAAGAGTCAAACCCACACCTACACAATGATTGATGTCAGTAAATCACTGCTCTAAGTAATAAGAGAAAGTTTTTTTAGGACAAAAAAAAAAAAAAAAGATTATGAAGCCACTCCCTACATTTTCAATACAGGTCATAATGACTTAAGCTTTTTTGCTTATGCCTTTTTAAATTATGGACTTTAACAATGTGTGTCAAAACATACCACTTCTCTTACCACCACAAAACTACTGCCTCTAAATATGGTCTGGGTATTTCTGAAATGCAAACATGTCTTCAGTTCATTTTTTAAATGTTTTTCCCCTCTTCTTTTTATAGTTTTTTCTTCTTTATAGCTTAAAGTTTTCCTATAACAATGCCCAAACTTTCGCCCAGCCCAGCAAAAAAAAAGGCATCTACAGGAATGGTCTTTGCATAAATTAAATATATAACCAAATTACCCAAACCTGATCCCTCATAAACTGCTTAAGAAAACTGAATGCAATATGAATTTTAACTTTAAGCCTTAGGTGTTGTTTACTTCTCTAAACACAGAGCCAATGTATCATGCCACCACGAGGTGGCTTGTGCAAAAATTGGTTGTGATACGCAAGTGGCCTGTAATTTATGCATTCAAAGATTCTAAACAAAATGCCTTAGAGCACCCAGCCAAACTCCGCAATTAACAGAGAGATAGAGAGCCGAGAGGGACCTCTAACTGCATGGGTTGGTTTAGATGCATCCATGTGGACTCAAACTACAGTGCTCTCTTAATTTGAGATTTCCTGCAGGACACGTTCCATTGGGCTTTTTTTCTGTGGCGGCTCATCCGGCACCCAGTGTTGACATTCCCACTGTCTGTAAATAAAACCAGGGCTAAAGCTTGAGCTTTAATATTTTTATTACTGCAGCTACATGCCATTGTAAAATTATTGGTTCTGCATACATTTAACTTTACTAAGGGAGGCAGGTGCTGAAATAAAAATCTTAATATTCTGTGAATTTCATCAGCTGTTTAAAATGAAAAACAAAGTGTAGTTTATGAGCACTTTTTGTTCTCAAAAATGTTTTATTGGGGAAACTGGGCAGTGTTGTAAGATATTCTGTTACTGTAACTAAGTTATAACACTAACAGAAAACATTCATGTTTTAAATTTTGTGTCATGAGCTCTCGCAAAATAAGATTGCTTTTATTGCTACCACAAGGACAAAAGAAAAAATCACGAAAAACCACATCCCATCAATAAAACCATAGTTTGATTTTAATTAAGAATTACATCAATAACTATAAACTAAACTAGATAGCATATGTACTGTAAGTTCATGCCTCAAAACTGTATTTTGTCTATCTAAACCTTCTATAACTTATACTATCATCTTAGAGGTTGTTGGCCATATTTATTAAATGCGTAATTGTGCAGGCTGATGGTGTTTGCACTCCCAGGTCTCTCTGGTTTGATGCTGTAAGGCGTGTCTGGCTGCTCTCCATGTGATACTGATGGGAGGAGGAGGGCTCCTAAAAGTGAGTTTCCTACAGACCCGTTTCGACAATTTCCAAAGCAGACAACCCTCGGGACGGACTGCAGGGCGCATTTACACAGGCTGTTGGATACCTACTTCCTTTTGCACGCTCGTTATTTGACTAAGAGTGGAGAAACAGCGACGTTATTCATCATGGGAGCGACACCATCCGTGCAGCGGGATGCGAAGAGCCCTGAAGATGCGCCAGAGGACATCAGCGCGGAGCTCAGCAACACTCAGGATGGAGAAAACGGAGACGGCAAGGTAACACTACGGTTGAAAAGTAATATTGTCGCTCTGAGATGACGTTTTGGATGTGTGTGGGGATATTATAGGAATAAAACGCTCAACGTGCTCACCTAAGTATCCCCTTTCGGGACCCCTTGAGTCAGATGTGTGGCGCAGCTAGTTATTGAGCTTTGCTTAATGTAAACACCTGATAGGCTCCCTCCTGACAGCTGTGACTGCGCTGTGCGCTTTTGTGATTCGCTTTAGCAGGTATTCGAGAAAACGTTGAAACGGGTTTGCTTATGTCTATATTCTTAAAGCTTTTCTTAAGTTTAATGAGTAGATTTGCAGTAATGCAGTTATTGAGGTGTTCAGATTTGACTCCACCAGTTTTTTGTCCAGACAACATGGGTCGTCTGGGAAAAAGAAAATTGAGATATGACTGCACCTTTCTATCCCGTTCCCAATTCCCCATGATGAAGGTGCATATTTTATGACATCGTGAGTCAGATATATCCTCCTGGGTGGGCTCTTTGGTGTTTAAATGTGTTTGCCTTGACAACATACTAGAATTATCATTCAAGTAGGTTCTGAATATATCATTCAAAAACAGCAGTGCTTTCATACTGAATATTAGCATGAAGCTGCAAAATTAATCATAGTCATATGTTCATATTATCACAAAAACACGACTACAAGTGCGATAGTAGTACTTTTATAAAGGAGTTCTAAACAGAGTTATTGAGGATATAGACTAAAAATTTGGGCAGTATAACTTTTCATATATTCCGTACATGTCCCCCTGAATGCTTTGTGAGTTTCTAATGGACCTTAGAAAAAAAAAATTGAGATTTTACTTTTTTGTAAAAATTGTGTTTTTGTACAAATCAGATTGTACATATTAGTTCGCCACCTCATAAAATAGTTATGTCATCATGAGATTGTGTTGGCTCCAACCATTCTGGGACTTTTTCACTCTTGCGTGATCCCTTACTTAATTTAGAGACACAAATTTGCACTGTGCTGTTATTTCTTGTCATGTGCCAAATCACGGGGTGCATAACTTGCACCTTGCCGTTATATTCCTTCAAAGCGCTATGTATCAAAATGAGGGGATAATGTAGCAAGCAGAAGCCATGCAAAAACTCAGGGGTTTACCAAGATCGGAGGATGATGATTTTTTGATGGGATAAAGGGAAATTGACCATCTTATATTATTATGATATTTATTATACAGTTACATTATTTAAAGAGTTGCTTGAGTGAGTCTACTCAGTATAAGTACTACTATACCAGTAATCTAATTTTTTTTTAATATTTGGGCATAAAACTTAAGACAATTTCATCTGATGTTAACCACAGTCAAAAATCCTATATTGATTACATTTTATTATTGTAAAAAATTGCTTTAACACAAAACCATAGAAAAAAATTGACAAAGGCATTACAGAGATGATCCCAGTGTATTAATTTTGCATATTCGGAAGTGGAAAGCATATTCACCAGATTCAGTCTGGGGCTGAGAAAATGTTAACTTTTGTAGGTTGTTAATTTATTATGTTAATTATGAAACTATACCCAACAGACCATAGCTTTTGTTTAGGAGTGAAATGTGCAGAAGTATGCTTCATTGTGTTCCAGAAAAGAGTTACAATTCTTTTCAAAGAACGTACAAACAAGACAATGACCTTGCATTTTGTTTTCTCCCAGCATTCCATTCTTCTTCTTCAGCTGTTTAGTTTTCGGTGAAGTGCATGATGATCGTCTGACCAGCTGAGCTTGTATAGCCTACAATATGTGCCTTTTTTAACAGGCGAGTCTAAGAGAATAAACATGTAGTTGTTGGAACAAGACCTTAGATACAGAAAAAACCCTGTTAAACCCATCCAGTTTTGGTGACTTGACTGAATTTTGTTTAGTCTAAGAGAAGGAATATTCAAAACTCGAATGTTTGTTTTTTTATTAGATAAGGACCCTTGAACAGGTGTGGTCTGGCAAGACAATGTATGTGTGCATGCACTTTAGCGATACAGCTACATACTGTGACTACAGCATTTCGTCCCCTTGGAATTATAAGGTTCTATCTGCGTTCTGAGCAGGTTTTGTGAGATATTTGAGCTTTTAAAAGTTTTTTGCATTCCATTAGACGGTGGGTGGGGTGGGTGTAGAAAGAACCTTTTTTATTTTCTAAATAAAAAGTTCCAAAATGTACACAACTTAAAAAACAACATCACATCTAATGTTAAAGAAGTGGTCACGAGAATAAGAATATCCTGAATAACTAAATTTTGACAACAATATGTCAGATAGAACCTTATAATGCCAAGGGGACGATTTGTGTGAGGCGCCTCTACTAGAGATGTGGTTGATTAAACATTCTCTCTCTGGCATGCATAGGAAATGTTTAGTAATTTAGTAAAAGTTATCGTTTCTCTCTCTCTTTTGCCCCACCCTGCACTATCTAAAAATGGGTTCAACACAAAACATAGGATGATGATGAGCACGATTCTCCTACCCATTTGAAACATTTCCCCCTTTCTTGAAACGCTCTCAAAACACTCACTTTGTTTAAAAACAACCAGGGGCTGAACTCGACTCTCGACTCTTTTCAGACTCTTTGCTGTGGATTCAATGGCTAAGCCCCAAGACTCTAATTGCAAACATATAAACTCACAATAATGCCTATGTTTCCCTTACTATGAGATACCACACTTGGGCCTTTTTCCAAACCAACAACAGCACTGATTTGACAGGTGTTCATTAACACCCTATTAGTTATTCTGGAGTAGATTCTTCAAACTTTTCAAAGTCTCGGATACAAAACACTCAAAACCCGCGATTGGCTTGCATTAACTTGTTTAACTTATGAAGGATGGTATATAAAACCTTTACACTGTCAGAGGGGTAATGAGAGAGGGGTGGTGTGGGAGCGTTTGCAATGCAGATAAGAGCCTTTATAACTCGGATAGGGACCTCATACCGAGAAAGAGGAGTGGAGGATGGAGAACGAAGAGAACAGAGGGCCCAATTTAGGATTGGTTTTGGAGGACAGGCTTCCCGGCGGAGGAGGCAGGTGGCTGTTTGTGCTTCGGATTACACTCGAAAGTCAAAGGTAAACTAGAGAGAGGGCGAGAGAGGATGTGATGCAAGGAGGAGGGGACGTGGGTGGAAGCGTTGGTTGGTTTTGAATGGGAACATATCACCGTAGAAAGAGTTGAAAGAGAGGGCCACTGAGGCGAGGGAAAACCACTAGATGGATTATGCAGTGTGCTTTGCTACTGGGGGTGATCGAGTACACTGTTAAAGAATTGAGAAAACGAGAGAGAGAGGGATAATTTTTCTTTTTGCCAAGTTAAAAAGAAATGAGAAACCTGTTTGTGTCAAAAGGTAAGAAACATTAGATGGCATGCTGATTCTTGTGCAGGTCACACTGAATACAGGTATGTGTTGAAGACAGAGATACAGGTTAGTCTTTGGGTTGTTATTATATACTCTATTACTAACTATTTCCTCGGCCACTTAAGGTTAAATCCATCTAAATGAGGTATGAATGCTTAGTTACCGTTTGACCACTTGGATGGTATACATTCACTTATGCGCTTGGTCCCAAATGACAGTTTTGAAATTCCATGTCAGCGTCAGGGACGAAAAGGAAAGTAATGACAAGACCATTAGTTCCTTACAAGGCGCTTTAAAGTAATTACCTAAGATGAACAATTCAGAAATTCTGATTTTGTTACTTGATTCTTTTTTTTAGTAGTTATAAATCTGTGTTATGGAGAGTTGTTTAGTGAGGTGTTGTAATATTTTCTCTGTTGGAGTAATTACCTCAGTTAGTTAAAGCGACCGACACACCTGTTTCATAGCTAGGCCACTTCCTATCCAGAAAAGCGCAAATTAAGGAGGAGGCAATGATTAGCTCAAATGAAGTTACTTCCGGTGTTTTAAAGACTCCAGTTATTCTCCTGATTATGTTTATATTTCCTATAGCAGCAAAATTGAAGCTATTTTTAAATCATTGTAATCAAGTTACATCATATTGTCTTGTCCTGTTTGTCTAGACCGAGGGGACAGGTCCTTTCTCAGGAGCACACGATGGCTGGTGGGCAGAAGGGCCAGGGATCCGCAAACTAAAACGTCCAATATTCTTCGCACGTCTTCTTTTAAATCGAACGTCTGTTTTGTGGAATTAAAGACACAACTGAATCACTTTGCTATAAATATTTCACTCCCTAAAAACCTAGCTAGAGGACTCCAGAAATATAAATATCATATATATAGTAAATATATTTCATGTATTCTTTGCGGTTGACACTCTGTACTATACATTAAAATAAATCATTTACTTTAAATTCAGAAAGGAATGAAAAAGGATTACCAATAATATTCTATATCAATTAAATCGCTGTTCCTGAACTCGATATTCATCAGAGAATTCTTTATCATAAATAATTTTTTTTATATTATATTTTTTCCACCAAACAACAATAAAACAAAAAAAAAAAAAAAAAAGGCAGTACAACTGTTTTCAACATTGATCAGTCACCTATCACTAATCTAACTGTTTCTTGATGCATCGATCTCTTATATTAATTTGTATTTCTGATTGGCAATTCATGTGACACTGAAGACTTGGTTTCAATCGACTGCTGAAAATTCAGCTTTGCCATCACAGGAATACATTAAACAGCCTTCATAAATAGATTCAAATGGAAAACAATCATTTCAACTCTTTGTAACTATCAGCATATTTCACGTACACCATACTCTGTTTTGTTTTTACGCCCATATTTTGCAATGCACTCCCACAAAAGCAGCCCTTGGTGAGTTATAAGAGACTTCTTAACACAACTAAAACCTACCTTGGTGTGTATTCCATCGTGAACTTAGTTTTGCTTTAACTTTGGCGTTTTCTTTTTAGTTTGTTGTTGCTCTACTCAGAACCCAATACCTCAGCCCGCTCAGATGAATACGCCTCCTATTTTTGAACCAAATTTGTCGTTTAGAAATACAAACAGTCTTTTCACTGATTCTGGACACCTTGTTAGCTGGTGCCATCGCCTCACAATTCATCCCCGGTTCTCTCTCTTTGACTCTTAAATTTGCTTTGTCTCATTGCCGGCTCTCTTATTAGAACTAAGGACCGCTTTTACATGGGTCAACAATAGAAGGGTTCTTATTATTCATCTAGCCATACTCCCACTGTCCTCCTCCCATAACATTATCATCACCTCACCAATGACTTTTGTTTCACTTCCATCTCCCTCTTCATATCTCTTTCCACCTTCTCACTTAGTTGTAGACTAGTAGAAGCGTTCAGGCCTCACTAACAACATGTTACTAAGTGCCAGTTCACATAAAAACACAATCTTCCTAGAGAATAGAGAATAAGAGGCCCAGTGAGAGACAAAGTAGAAACACAAGAGACTGAGGCAATCCATTGACCAATAATCTTCTATATAATTAACAAACGTGTTGAGTCAAAAAATATTTTCTGTTTTCCTTAGTTTTCATTCCTTTTCCTCAAGCTAAACAAGCAATTCCTCTCTTATTTCCTCATCTTCTGAGCTACTCTTTTCACTGGCAGTGGGCTTGTGGATGATCAAAACGTAAAGCAACTCTCCTTGTGTGAAGATCCCTGGCTAAGTGCTTTCATAATCAGGAGCCAGCATCAATAAAACGTTTCATTACTGCCCTGCCAGAAAAAGACAACCCTGTCAACGTTTACTTTGTCTGCACTTCACAGCTCAAGAAACATATTGTGCCTGCTGAAACAACAACCTAAAGGGGCTCCTAGATGTAGCAGGCTTCAGCAGCTTATTACAAAATGTAGTGGAGACTACTGACTTATATTTAGCTAATTTGAAGATAACCATCATCCGGAAAGCTTCATCTAGGATGGAATTCTAGAAGTCTTTTGGATTTGAAATGTGAATCCTCAACCAACAGGTGACTGGAATGCTTTTGGGGGGGGGGGGGGGAAATATATTTAGGCTTTTTTAAAAAGACTTAAAAATGTGGGGTTTAAATCTATCAGCATCATTGTTTTTCCAGTTAATTTAAATCCGCAAACAAAGGAAGGATAGAGGCCATAAAAACTAGTTTAAATGATGTGTCTTTTCCTCTTGAAATTGGATTGGTCTGGCCAGATGTTGTCCATCTGGGTCCGGGCTGTTTGCATGCTAGTTTAAAATTGCTTAGTTAATGCTGATTAGTGTTTAGATGATGTCATAACTGTTGTTTCTCTGTACAATTTTTTTACAAGGCAAATGTTTTTTAAACTGGGGTATAACAGTCATTAGAATCCTCTATTTCCTGTGCCAGTGTTTTGTTTATTGCTTGTAGCAATCAGCTTTGGATCAGAAGGAGGATTATGCAAATACAAAACACTCCTACACAGGCGGTGTGATGGAGATGATGTCAACAACAACTGAGCAAAGCCACAATCAGTGGATGGTACTGTCCATCACAGACAGGACCCACTCCCATTCAAATGAACCAAACCAAAACAGATGTTTTGTTGTTCCTGGAAAAAAAGAAGAGATGGCTAACTGAGCTTCAGCTGAGGATTTTGTGTCAAAATACATCTTTGACTGCTCTTTATTTTCAGCAAGTTTAACATTGGCTTTTCACGCTCTTGTGAAAAGCATTTCTTTATGAAGATGACAGCAATAAATGCAGACAAAATTCATGGATATAGAGCACTTATACTGCATGTATATCCAGAACATATCCGTTGAAGTCGAGTACATGAAGTAATTGTTGCCTGCCGTAAATGTGATTTTGTGGCAGTTGCTGCTTAGCCTTATTTGCACTTTTCAGATACCTCTTTATCCTATTGTTAAGCCTCATCTAGTGCAAAAAATGCAGTGCATTATGGTGCCATAATTCTTAAACAATGACCTCCCTTGTAGATAAAGAGACCACACCTCAATTTCACCCCGCGGCCTTGTCCTTTTCCTCCCACGTGCTTTCCCTTAATGTAGCATTTTCCTCATTTCTGAATGTATTTCCATTTTAACAGTGTTGGTGGGCTTTAGCTTGTGCCCCTTAGGGAGTAGTTTCACTACATGATGTGCTAGGCGAATGTACACAGATGTAGTAAACAGCTGAGTCGCATGGATCTACTTCCCCCCATTACAAATTTGCACAGGGAGTCATAAAGGCTTAGTCAGATTTGTCTTCCTACTACTCTCCCTGAAACACGCCCTACACAGACTCGACCAAAAATTCATCTGTCATGGACATCGTGGCCCAGAATGTAAAAACGACATTCCTTATCTAAATCCTTTTATTCACATGTAAAGAACAAACTTCTTGCTGTGGTGAGTTTAAGAGTGAGTGATATATCATTGTACCAGCCTGTTTGGCATCTCATCAAGATCCCTGTAACCATCTTTCTAATTACTGATAGGAAATGGATAATACAGGACGTTTTTGCTTAGCAGAGTGTAACTGTGACATGGCCGGGACTTGAGTAAAATCAATATTGGAAACTTGGCTCCATATAAACCGACGTCATAGACGATAGCATCGCTAATTTGAACAAATAAATATGACTACAAGTGTTTGTGTGTAAAGGCTCAACCAACATGATGAAGTGGTTTGTTGGACAGTGGACTATTTCTTTATATGATAAAGCTACTTTTTGAAGAACATGTAGATTGAGTTGATTATTTTTTTGGTATGTAAAACTTTAATAAAATACGGTCACAGTTAAACTGGTTTACATGTCTTACAGAAACACATACATAAACTTTACATATACAAGGGAAGCAGACTCAAACCGTAAGAAAAAGAAGCAGAATCAAGTGACTAGATCGACTACACAACCTATTTAGCCTACATACCAGCAACAGCCGAAATTTGCTGTTAAGTAGCCTAATTTGCCACGCAATCAGAGATTCGGTTCCAAAAACACGGGGTCTTCCAAATCGCTTTTGAAAATGCGCATTTGCGTTTTACTTTTTCCATTTCGAGTTAACGAAATCGCGTGCCACTCTCTGCAAGTGCGGAGTGTGCATCACAATACCAACTTCTTTTGTCAGACGCCGCAGCCAAAAAATCTTCTTTTAATGTTTCTTATGGGCCAATGAGGGTTTTTAAAAAATAATACAATTAATAAGTAATTTAAATAATAAAAAAAAAAACAGTCCCCTGGCTTAATCCGAGGTCCCTGCACACATGGGGTTTCCCCTAGGCTGCAGCCTATGCAAGCCTGTTCCGTTAATGCCGTGCCTGGTGATGTACAGCATTTTGTATGTCATTTCATTATATTATTATTACTTATGTAAGGGAAACAGGTTCAATTTAGGCTCAAAGGAATCATTTTAAGATTTTACAGTGAATTTGAAAAGAACACTGTTTTCACGGCTGATCACTGAAACGGCCAGCGTTCACTGGAACGAGGCAAGGTTTAAAACATCAAATCTGCGCTGGGATATTAATATCCCAGTATTAGTGAAAACACTATTACTTAGCACAGTAACAAACGCAGTTTTAAGAACATTAACCTTGTGAGCACAAAACACAAGATACTTCTCTTTCAATATAAATAAGGCTTTATTAGATAACATCTAGACATAAAACTAATCTAACACATAGCACACAGACGCACTCACAATTCACACAATTTGCCAGGCGGATGAACTTGGAAAGAGTGCGATTTTAAAGAGAATGAAAATATGAAATCCCAAGTTAACAGCAATACGAAATTGCATAGACATGAACAACATTTATCACTTACTTAACCCTCGCACTGAGGTCCTCAATGATGTTAAAATATATTAGATAACACCAGTACAGATGTGAGTCTGGAGTTACTTGCGTTGCCTGTTTAACGGGGTTCCCTTTGTTTTCGCTGAAAGGGTTTTCCCGATTGCTGATTGGCTGGAAGTTCAGTAGTCGTTGAAGTGACGTCTTGGAAGCCCGTGTTGGCGTAGGCTAAGATGCGGGAGTTGTGGGCTGGTTGTCAGTTTTCAGCGGGCACGCGAGGTCAGACTGGAGACACGGCTTTACAAAACTTAACTCAGAACACGAAACTCTCAAACGGATAAAGAAAAGAACCTAAGTAAAAGAACAGAAGTAAGTTTGACAGCGACTCAGGTGTGTTTCTTCTCACGTGGCTAAGTAGCAGCAGGCGTGCAAGGCCGCATCACTCTGGAACGGCGCTCGAAAGAACGCCTAACATTGATGACAAAGCATGCCGAAAAGCAGCTAAAAGCCGCATACTGATTATCAAAGCTTGACAAAAGCTAAAATCTAAAAAGCTCAAACTTGAACGTTGATGGTTGTCCTGTGAGTATTTAAACTGGCCTTTTGGCCACACCTCAATGTTGTCTTGACCAATTAGATACTGTCTTTCTCAGGGTCCCAGTCTTATTATGCCCTGTTAAGAGTCTTTTCTACTACCCCTAGGCGCGGGGCGTAATAATAGTAAATATATTTCATGTAGTCTTTGAGTTGATGTACTATAATTAAAATAAATCAATACTTTAATTCAGAAAGGAATGAAAAATACAAAATACTTATATCACCAAATGCTGTTCCTGAACTCATATTCATCAGAGAATTCCTTATCATAATTTTTTATATAATTTTTTCCACCAAAAAAAAAAAAAAAAAAAAAAAGGCAGGACAACTGTTTTCAACATTGATAATAATACAAAATGCTTCTTGAGCATCAGATCTATATATATTAATTTTTATTTCTGAGGCATTATGTGACACTGAAGACTTGTTTAATGATCAAGGAAATTCAGCTTACACTGCAGGAATACATTACATCCCTCAAAATATATTCAAATGGAAAAACAATAATTTCAAATTGTAAATCTATATTTCTCACAATATTGTTGTTTTACAGAATTTCTTTTGATCATACAAAAAGCTTGGCCTTAGTGAGTATAAGGAGACTTCTTAAACAATAAAAAATCTTGGTGTGTATTCACTGAATTCTTTTGCTAATGTTTTCTGCTTTTAGTTTGCTGCGATGCAGAAAAATAATCAGTGAACCTTTGAACCAAATTTAGGCTTAGAAATACAAACAGTCTTTTTCACTGATTCTGACTCTGCTGAATTGCCACCTCACTTTCCCTCTCTCTCTTTGACTCTTAATTTGTTTCCTCATTGCCTCTCTCTTTATTAGAAAGGACCTGTTTACATGGGTCAAAAATAGAAGGGTTTATTTCATCAGCCAACTCCCCACTGTCCTCCTCCATCACATTCACCCTCTTTTTTTTGTTTCCACTACCCTCCTCCTCTCTCTTCCTCTTTTTAGAAGTGAAGTTGGCCTCATAAAATGCTAATATGCCAGTTACAAAAAACACACCTCTAGAATAGAGAATAGAGGCCAGTGAGGACAAAGGTAGAAAAAAGAGACTGAGGCATCCATTGACATATCTTCTTTAATTAACAACTTGGAGCAAAGAAATATTTCTGTTTTCCTTAGTTTCATTCCTTGTCTTCTCCAAGTAAACAAGCAATTCCCTCTTATTTCCTCATCTTCTGAGGCTACTCTTCACTGGCAGTGGGGCTTGTGATGCTTAAAAGTAAAGCACTCTCCTTGTTGGAGATCCATGGCCTACGTGCTTTAATCAGGGAGCCAGCATCAATAACGTTTCATTACTGCCCTGCCAGAAAATAGACAATCCCTGTCAACAGGTTTACTTTTGTCGGGTCTCACGTCACAGCTCAAGAAACCTATTGTGCGGCTGAACAACAACTTAAAGGATCCCTAGATGGACAGGCCTTCACAGACTTATTACAATGTATGGAGACTCTCGACTTATATTTAGCTAAAATTTGAAGACAACCATCATCACGGAAGCTTCACTAGGATGGATGATTCTAGAAGTCTTTTGGATTGTGAATGTGAATCCTCACCCACAGGTGGACTGACTGCTTTTTTGAATATATTTAGGCTTTTTTAAAAGACTTAAAATGTGGGTTTTTAAATCTATCAGCATCATTGTTTCCAGTTAATTTTAAATACGCAAACCACGGAAGATGCTATAAAAACTAGGTGTAATGATGTTCTTTTCTTTGAAATTAGATTGGTCGGGTCACAGATGTTGTCACAGCTGGGTCCTGTGCGTTTGCATGCTAGTTTAATTGCGTAGTAATGCTGCTTCGTTTTTAGATGACTGTCAATAAACCTGGTTTGTGTTTGCTGTAGAAAAGAAAAAAAATAAAAAACAGAAAAAAAAAAAAAAAACAATTGTTTTACAATGGCCAAATTCTTTTAAACTGGGTGTTAGAACAGTCATAAGATCCTCTATTCTGTGCCAGTGTTGTGTTATGCTTGTAGCCAATCAGGCCTTTGGGGATCAGGAGATTTTATGCAAATACCAAACACTCCTACACAGGGTGGATGGATGATGCTTGTCAACAAAACCTGAGTCAGAAAGCCCACAATTCAGTGGATGGGTACTGTCATCAACAGACAGTGAATCCACTCCCATTAAAATTGAAACCCCAAAACAGATGTGTTTTGTTCCTGGACAAGAAGAGATGGCTACTGAGCTTCAGCTGAGATTTTTGCCAAAACATTTTGACTAGCTCTGTTACTTTCATTCAGCAATTTTTAACATTGCTTTTACCTTCTTGTGAAAAGCATTGTCTTATGACGATTGACAGACAATAATGCATCAAATTCATGGATATGAGCATTAATACTGCATGTAGATCCAGGACATATCCGTGAAGTCGAGTAACATGAGTATTGTGACAGTGGAAAATGTGTTTTTGGCAGTTTGTGCTTATGCCTTATTTTGCATAATACCTTTATTGAAATCTAGTGCACAAAATGCAGGCATTATGTTCAAATAATAAAAACAATGTTAGATAAGGACACATTTCCAGTTTTTGTTGTGAATTCCCCCTTAATGTAGCAGTTTCCTCATTTATGAATGTATTCCATTTTAACAGTGTTGTGGGTGCTTTTAGACTGTGACCCTTAGGGATTAGTTGCAATGAGTTCAATGAGATGTAGTAATTAAAGTGTGGATTCCATTGTGCCAGGGAGTCATAAGGCTTAGTCAGATTTGTCTTCCTAATCTACTAGACATGCCCTTAAAATCTGTCCAAAAATTCAATATGTCCTGACACTCGTGCAGATGTAAAAAGCTTCCTTATACATCCTTTTTAATTCACATTTAAAGAACAAAACGTCGGCTGTGGTGCAGTTAAGACGTGAGTGAGATAATTTGTACCAGCTGTTTGTGCAGTCTCATCAAGATCCCTTAACCAATTTCTAATTACGGAATGAAAACTGGATAAGTACAGGACGTTTGGCTACGAGTGTGGGTAAGCGTGTGCTGGGCTGTGACTGAGTAAATAAAATCAATCTGGACATTGGCGTCCATTTAAGTCAGAACGAAGAAGCATCGCCTATTGAACAATAAATAGACCAGTGGTTTGGTGTGTAAATGGCTCAGACCAAACATGATGAATTGGTTTGTTTAGACAGTGTACTATTTCTTTATGCGAAAATATACTTTTGTGGAATCAATTTAGAGATGTAGTTTTAATTATTATTTTTGGTATGTAAATTTTTATATACATGGGTCAACTTAAGAACTGTGTTTTACTATGTTACCCTACAGAAGAAACATACATAAACGGTTACAATAGACATTAGGGGAAGCAGATCAAAAAACCAGTCAAGAAAAAAGAATCAGAAATCAAGTGACTAGAAATCGGCTACACACATATTATAGCCTACATACCAGCAACCAGCCTAAATATGTCATGTAATCTTAATTTGCACTGCATCAGAGAGTCGGTTTCAAAACACGGGGGTATAAAATCGCTTTTGAATGCCGCATGTGCGTTTTACTTTTCCATTTCGCTTTAACACAATCCCGTGAAACTCTCTGCAGTGCTGAGTGTGCATTCTACAATACAAGACATTCATTTTGTCAGAGGCTCAGCAAAAAATCTTCTTTTAATGTTTCTTATGGGCCAATGAGGGTTTTTAAAAAAAAAAAAATAATAATAATTTAAAATAATAAAAAAAAAAACAGTCTGGCTAATCCGAGGTCCCTGCACAGGTGGGGCCCCTAGCTTCAGCCTAGGCCAAGCCTGTGCGTTAATCCGTGCCTGGTGATGTGACAGCATTTTTATTGCATTCATTATATTATTATTTACTTATGTAAAGGTGAAACAGGTCAATTTAGCTCAAAGGTAATCATTTAGATTTTAAGGGAAATTGAACAGAATCACGTGTTTCACGGCTGTCACTGAAACGGGCCAGCGATTCACTGAACGAGCCGTTTATTACATCAAATCTGCGCTGGATATTAATTCCAAAGTATAGTGAAAACACTATTAATTAGCACAGTAACAAAGATCGGCAGTTTAAGACATTAACTTGTGAGCACAAAACACAAGATACTTCTCTTTTCAATATAAATAAGCTTTATTTAGATAATCTAAGACATATAAACTAATCTACTAACACATAAGCACACGCACTCACACATTCACACAAGTTGCAGGAGGATAGAACGTTAGGAAAGAGTGAGTTTAAGAGAATGAAAATATGAAATCCCAAGTTTACAGCAATACGTGAAATTGCATAGACATGAACAACCATTTAATCACTTAATTAACCCTCGCACTGAGTTCCTCAATGAGGTTAAAATTATATTAGATAACCCAGTACAGATGTGAGTCTGGAGGTACTTGCGTTGCCTGTTTAACGGGGTTCCCTTTGTTGTCGCTGAAAAGGGGGTTTCCCGAAGTTGCTGATTGCTGGAAGTTCAGTAGTCGTTGAAGTGACGTCTTGGGGGAAGCAAACGTCCCCCGGGTTGGGCGTAGGCTGAAGATGCGGAGTTGTGGGCTGGTTGTAGTTTTTGACGGGCACGCGAGGTCAGACTCGGAGACAAGGCGTTACATAAACTTAACTCAGAACACGAACTCTCAAACAGGTAAAAGAAAAGAAACTAAAGAAAAGAACAGAAGTAAAGTTTGATAAGACTAGGTGGTGTTTCTTCTCATTGTGGCTAAGTAGCAGCAGGCGTGCAGGCCGAAGCACGCTGGAACGCGCTCGAAGAACGCTAAAAGTGATGACAAAGCATGACTAAAAGCAGGCTAAAAGCCGGCATGACTGATAGCAAAAGCTTGACAAAAGCTAAAAGCTAAAAAGCTAAACTTGATGGTGTCCTGAGTATTTAAACTGGCCTTTTGGCCACACCTCAAATGTTGTCTTGACCAATTAGATACTGTCTTTTTCTCAGGGTGTTGCATTGTCTGTCCCACCCATTCATAAATCATATGGTAATCTTATCAAGCTCGTGGTCCGAATTTTCCCGCTCTTGCAGGGTATATATTTGGACATGATTCCTATAACAAGAATATGATACATTTGACAATAACTGATGGTCAGAAACGTTTTCAAGCAAGAATATTTGAACACACACATACTAAACATGAATATGATCCCTTAAGCTATTCAAGAGTTATTTAAAAAGACATACACATAAGTGATTAAAACATTATAAAATCAAATGTGTGGGTTACAGGTATAAAATGGAGTTAAGCAATGGACTGATATCCATTTAGAAGTCTTTTTTGAAGTTCATTTTGGTGCATATATGCATTGGAAGGCATTCTCTGTGCCATTCTGGGGAAGTAAGGATACGTCCTGTGAAGACCAGAGGGTTAACAGGTCTCCTTAGGAATTTCAGTCTGGTTCTGCTAGGTGGGGGGAAGTCAATCCACTGATCTCTCATGGCTTTACCATGTTAGGCTCAGACGGGTGTCCATCTCTTCGATTACTTGCCCCAAATTAGACAATCTCTTCTTCGAATTGAAATTGGTCAATAATTGTTCTAATGGTGTTAATGTTGAAAGCTGTTCTGTGAAAGAGTCGGTTATCAGACTGTGGTGCTGGGGAGTTGATTTACAACATCCTGCCTTTCTGTGGAATTCGGCTCATGGTTTCAACCAGGCTCCCGATCGAATCTTTTAATTTGTCTGGTTCACGCTACACTTATTTGAGGTGCACGTGTGGGGAACTGTTTAAGAATCATGTCCTTAGGCAATGAAAACAAACACACTTGCTTTCACAGCACAGAACACAGCGTCATTCTCGACATGGTATAAATACACTAACTAGTGGAAGTGTTTGTGGGCAGATTTAGAGTGTTTGCATTTTGCGGGCAGGCAAATATGCAAATGTGTTAGCTAGTGACGTAGATCGTAACAGGCAAAAGATTCGAAAATTCAGAGCTGACTCTTTCTTTTGAGAGATAATATCTTTATTTATCATACACTTTTTTTTTTGATTAAGAACTTTGCAGAGTGCTTACATTGAAGGACAGCTACATTACAAACTGCAAATAAGATATTTTTCGAAAACCCATATGACCTGCTCTTTAAGGTTATCTAAGCTAGTGTGCTCCAAAACAATGACAAAATTCGCATTTAGAAGATATAAGCATTCAAAACATAGTCTCTCACTTCCACCAATATGGATCAATGATTTTTATCAGCTGTGATATAAAGTAAACAGGAACACTATTGGCTATTTTAAAAAAGGGGCGGAGCTGCTCTTTATGTTCCACCCCGTGTTCCTGTTTTGCACTTTAGTGGACTTTTAAAATCACATTTAAATTACATATTTTAAATCAGCAACTAAATCTGAAATTAACTGTTTTTTCTTACACTCAGCATTTAAAAAGCGCACATTTCAGGTTGATCTGGCCATTGTGCATTTGCAGACCCAAGCGCACATCTCAGCGTGTTGTTTTCTGTAGTATCTGGAGCTTCTAACGGCAGCTGCAGTGATGCAATGACTTTACCAATTAATGTGGATTTACTCCACCATATTGTGTGTTACTCTTTCTCCCATTCATAGTAATATGAGTGAACCATCTTGGTATATGTGCAGCTGTTGATGATTAATGGGTTTAAACAATAAAAGGACATAGAATCGAGCCTGGGGTGACACCACAAGACATCACATTGCTTGCTATTGTAACCTAGGCACAGTTCACATGCCATCCAGTTTCCTATGTTGTTTGTGGCTTAGGCTTTGCAGAACAGCTAAACAAAGATGGAAGCAAGAGGAGGAGTTAAGGACTTCCTGTTTCATGCACATGTGCTGTTTCTCCTTCACATCAACTTAGTGCTGTACCTAAAATAGCCAGCTGCTGTCCTCTCTCTCTGTCTCTGTCTCTGTCTCTCTCTCTCTCTCTCTCTCTCTCTCTCTCTCTCTCTCACACACACACACATACACACACACACACACACACACACATACATACACTCTCTCTCTTTCTTTCTCTCAGAGGAAAAAATAATCCTCCTTCATCTTTGAAAGACAAATCATGACTCATGCCTCTTGACAAAACTGCTGTGATCCCTGTTTCTGGTAAAGGTGGTAAAGTTTCTGTATATCCGAGTGTTGGGAGTTGAAGTTAGAAAGCACATTTCAAATTTGTAAGTGTTCAGGGAGAGCTGTAAAATCTCAGAACAATCATGTATTGATTGAAAGGTCATATATCGCTCTGGTTTACCGCCATATCAGGGCATTTAGAAATGTTATCTTCAGACCTATACAGAGATTTAGAGTACACAGAAAGTCTTAGAATGCACTGTAGTAAACACTGGTTTAATTTTCTGGCTTTATTAGAGATGGTAGTTATGGACTGTTATCACTGGCTGAGTAAGAAGAAGATATGCAAGATTCATGAATTATTCATGATTCATGTTTATAAAAAGATGTATATAAAAAGATATAGCTCATATTAGTTCAGGTACATTTTTTTTTAGATGTACAGTAAATAACTTTAAGGCCATATTTCACCTAAATTAATTCTGTCATTATTTACTCACCCTCATGTTATTTCAAACCTGTATGACTACTTGTGCAACACAAAAGAATATATTTTGAAAAAAATGGTGGCAACCAAACCGTTTGATGATTATCTAATTGTATGGACAAAAAACAGGACACATTTCTCAAATTATCTCTTTTTTTATGTTCCACAGAAGAAAAAAAGTCAAAAGTGATGATACGGTTTTCATTTTTGGTTGAACTATCACCTTTAAGATTTTTTAAAAGCAATTGTGAATGTGCATGTCTCCACCAAATCTGGTCATATGCCTCTACCATGTTAACATTGTTAAGGCACGAAATAAAATCAGGCAGCATGTGATAATCTCTATAAGCTCAGTTCCTTTGTCTGAAACATTTCTGTATCTTCTTTGGTTGGATAACAACATCATGTGGCTGGTGGCAGCAGTGTGTGAACTAGTTTTTCTGGTGTTGTATCTTATCTTCTCAGGTCTCCTGAGAAAAAGCACTTTGTGTCTGCCAACAACAGACGGGAAATGTCATTTGAAAGTGTAAGCAATCACAGTTTGCGAAAGTGTATTAAAAACCCTGTATCACTGACAAGTAGTTTGCCAGTTGGTTAGGATGGTGGCAAGTTGACAGATGAGTTAAATACAGGTTTTGATAGACCCTATAAATAGGTTTTTAGTGCAGATTTTTTTATTGATAACATTGTTCGTATATTAGGTGAACTATCCCTTTTTTCCTGCAGTGAGATTTTTAACCAATCCAGTTTCAAGTTTTCTCCACCAGATCCCTAGCCTTAAACTCTGGACTGTTGTTTCTTCAAAATAACAGGAGAGTCACATCTGAACTCTTCCTTTCTCCTTATGATCTGAATCACAGGAGGTTTATTGTTTCAGACGGACTGTTGGGGGGGCTGAATCTGTGATGGTCCGTTCGATCTGCCAGAGGACACAGGGGAGGTCCTGTCCTATCACATTGATGTTTGCTCATGAGGGTGGGCCTTAGTGACAGCTGGTTTGGGGAGTGGAAGGAAACAGAAGACAGGAGGCAGGAGACAAATAGGGGGTTAGGAAAATCAGGAAAACGCACAGTGGGATGGCTCACAGCTTGGAAGACTTTCTGCACGGACATTTATATGTACAAGTTCCTGGAATTTGTAACAAAATCGCTCCTTTTTTGTATATAGCTGCGGGTCAGTTCCAAAAAATAAATTCCTCCTCCATCAAACAAGAAGTAAAGAATTCACTGCATATGTTTCCATGAAACAAACAAATCTGAAGCCAACATGAAGGAAGTTTTAGCAAAGCGAGCACTTAATCCCTAGCTGCCTTGCAGATATGTGGTTTATCGAGTCAGGGTGAAGAAATTCAGAGCTGTCACTATGCTATTTGTAAATGTGGAGCTTAAATGCCATAAATTTGCCACAGTCTAATAAGTTTAGGCAGATGATGTGTTTGTCTGCCTTTAAAACCACAGATTTTCCCCTTCAGTGAGTGAGAAATGGTCGGTTTGGAGTGTGGCGCTCTGGTTCTGATTCAGACTTTTAGAAGGCTGATGATTTGTGGACCTTAAAGACTGTTGTGATCTCGAGCAGTGTTACTGATTCAAATCAACTTACATGTACATTTGATATGATTAGGCATGCAAGGATGCAGTATATTTCGGTGGCCTATTTGTCAGGATCAAGTTGTAAGCACTAGCCTGTTAAAACACTGGGCCAGTTTACCACAGTAATACTACACTAGTGTAGATTGTTTGTGAAGTGACTGAACTAAGAGAGACTGAGGTTTGCTGTGTGTTGCCAGAGGCTGATCGTTTCACATATGTGTTTGTGTCAAAGAGATGATGTATGCAATTGGTGGCCTCTCCAGTACTGAGTGTTTACCCAAGTGTGTCTGTGTGCATAACTCCCTACACAAAGCATGTATTTTTTCTCTCATGCTGGATGAGTAGTTTACTGTTTTTTTTAAATTCATATGGAATTTTGAGCAGATTAAGTTAAATAAGATGAATATCTGCAATGTGTGTACATCAAAAACAGCTAAATTGTGTTGTCTCAATGACAAGTAAATCTTCACCAAAAAGCTGCTGACAATCATTGATATAAATTAAATTTAAATGCCTAAAAAGAGTATGGAAATTATTTGGAAACAATTTCCCCTAAACCAATAGCAAATGAAAGCATGGTGTTTTGGATCCTTTTATTGAATGGCAGTGAGATGAGTGGGGCGGGGCGAGAGCCGTGGGAACGGAGCGAGGTCGGTGGAGTAATTGATAATGAGCGACAACTGCACCACTCACCGGTCTCGAGTCCCACGGAGGAGCTCCGGAAGGATAAAAGGAGGAGCGAAAACAGTGAAAGATGAGAGGACCAGGCCTGGACTTTATTTTGTGTTTTGGTTCTGTTTGTGGGTTTGCAGAAGACTGTCGCGCTACTTTGTGTTTATTTTATTATTAACGTTTTTGTTTAACTGTTCACCAGTTCCTGCCTCCTTCTTCCTGATCTAAGAACTGTCTTACATTGGTGCCAAAACCTGGGAGGAAGGAGGGACATGCTGTCAGATAGCCCTCGCTGCAGAGGGGGGTCGTGGTGCTGAGGAGATCGGGCAGCAGGAAGGCGCAGAGACCGCCAGTGGCTGCCCGAGGCGGTGGTGCTGGAACGATGGAAAATGAGGTGGGATGGAGAGCTCACTGCCGCGCTCCTGGGTCGAGGAGGGTGGCTGCCGTCTGAGAGGGAGTGGAGGAGTCGGCCCTGTTTCACCAGGAATGGGGGACTAGCTACCGGCTGCCCTCGACAGGAAGAGCCATCGCCGTCCGCGAGGAGGCGGAGGAGCGTCGGCGGGCCGTACGCCAAAGATGTCCAGTATTATCGCATGGCACCGCGAGTGAGAGCCTCTCAGCTGGTTGAGGACCAGGCGTCAGTGTGTCTGGGAACCGGACCGAGAATTATTATTTTTTATTTTTTTTACCTCTCTCCCCTCTCTCGTCTCTGTCTCTCCTCATCCTTCCGTCTCCTTTTCTCTCGCCTCGTCTGTCTATCCTTACCCCCAGGTAGCCTACGCCATGGCCGCCGTGATCGGCTCCCCTGGAGGGGGAAGGGGGGAGTAGAGCGCAGTCTCAGGAGTACCCCCCGGCCTGTGAGGGGCGATGGGGGTATGTGATGAGTGGGGCGGGGCCGAGAGCCGTGGGAACGGAGCGAGGCTGGTGGAGTAATTGATAATGAGCGACACCTGCACCACTCGCAGGTCTCGAGTCCCACGGAGGAGCTCCGGAAGGATAAAAGGAGGAGCGACAACAGTGAAAGATGATAGGACCAGGCCTGGACTTTATTTTGTGTTTTGGTTCTGTTTGTGCGCGACAGTCGCCCGCGAGGGGCTGTCGCGCTACTTTATGTTTATTTTATTATTAAAGTTTTTGTTTAAATGTTCGCCGGTTCCCGCCTCTTTGTTACCCGTTCTAAGAACTGTGTTACAGGCAGTTCTTCAAAATACTAATAGAAAAATAGAAGAAAAAAAAAAAAACTTTTGTGTCCTGCTGAATTTTTCTTTTTGGGGTGAACTAGCCTATGCCTTTAATAATGAAGCAGTGTGCTAAGCAATAGGTGAAAGCAGGAGGATACAGTGAAAAAACAGTTGGGTGGCTTATAGTTTGTTGATGAGGGAGGTTTATTTTCTCAACTGGGAGGTTTGTGTTTGGAGCATAAACAGTGTATAATCATGAATCCATCGTGAGATCTCAAATGCCACCTCAATTACAGTTTCTCTGCAAGCAGATTACAATACAGCAAAAGCAAGCAATGAGGTTAACAGTCACTAACAGAGCTTCAGAGTGGAAATCATATCCCAGCTAGGACAATTAAACAATATGTATTCAATTCACTGACTGTGGTCCATTATGATTCCCTGTGGTCCTTAATGTGCCTAAAATGTTTATCATCCCTCTGACATCAGAATTTGTAGTAATGTCCAAAGTTATAGAGTCAATATTCAGCTAAATGTCAAACCTCATTACACAAAATTCATTGTTTCACCCATAGTAATTAGGTTTCATGTACTGTAATTGTAATAGCTTTCCTTGTGGTAATCAAATTGCTTAGAGGGACAGTTCAACCAAAAGTAAAAATTATGTCATCATTTACTCACCCTCACATTGTTCCAAATCTGTACGACTTTATTTCTGTGCAACATAAAAGAAGATATTTTGAAGAATTTTATGGAGGGGGAAAAAACTTTTGAGACATTTTTCAAATGACCTTCCTCTGTGTCCACAGAAGAAAGTAAGTCATGCTGGTTTGGAATGACACAAGGATGAGATAAATGAAGGCAGAATATTTGGGTGGACTATCCCTTGAAATAAGAGTACTTAGCTCCTCAATTTCAACCTTTCTGCTGTGACCATCAGCTGCTGATTTTGGACCTAAAATCTTACTTTTCTATAGACTCCTTTGATAACATATTCTATCATGTTTCTTTTCCACACATTCCAAACTCACCAGCGGAGTACCACAGGGTTCGCTGTTCTGACCTCTGTTTTTGTCTGTCTACAGGTTGATTAGTAGATCACATGTTTTTCCTTATCACTTCTATAAAGATGATTCACAGTTTAACATCTAATATTCCCATTTTGTCTGCAGAAGTGATCTCAGTCTGCATCTCTGACCACTCTGAACTTGGAAGGTTTCTCATAAATAACTCATCTGCTGCTGCTCTCCTTTCTTCATTCTTAGAATTGGCAGAATTGGATTTAAACTCTTTATTTCTAGCCTACAATACAGGAAAGTGCTGGCCTCCTTTTAGATACAGGCAGCAACAGAACCATACATCAGGCACATACATCATTGTGGAGTCCTCTATGTGTCCATCTAAGTTAGGAAATTTCTCTGTTCTTGTCTTCCAGTGTTGAAATGGCACCCCATAAATACAGTTATGCTCTACCTCCGGTTTATGAACTTTGTGACAAGTCTATAGAACAGTCCTTCTGACAAATACTTTAAAAATTAAAATATACCATTACAACTAACCAAAACAGATATTCTATAATATTCTATGTTGCTGTAAGGTTCTTGATGTAAATCAAATGGTGAAGAGATATCCATCTGTCATCTCCTGTTTTCTCTCTGTGATACAGTCCTCATCAGCAAGGGGTCAAAGGGCAGAGGTCAACAGGCACGGATAAAGCATGACCCCCAGGAGGATTTTTATTACCTTAAACTCGAACTTGTAGCTTTGCGTATTTTTCACATATATCCTCTCTGGACCTTTCACAGTCTATATGGCAATGCGTGTTATGCATGCATTTAAAATTTGGAGACATATAACATGGTTTCAGTAATGTTATGAATGTTGCTGACATATATTTTCTAGCCTGGGCTTTCAGTTTTATGAGCTTTATGAGGATTTGATATACAGTAGATTACACCCTGTTGAAGGCCATTTTTACATTATAATTCATCTTAAGGTGTTTAAATTGGTGTTTAAGTGACTGAGGCCACAAGTTCAAGTGTTCTGCAAAATCTTAATGAACTATTCATACCATGAGACCAAGGTTTGTCCATTGATGATTCATTATTCATTATTTAGCAAGAAATAAGAGACAAACACACAAACATACACACACACTTTTATATGTGACCCTGGACCATAAAACCAGTCTCAAGTCGCTGGGGTATATTTTTAGCAATAGCCAGGGGGAAAAAAAAACTTGTATGGGTCAAAATTTATCGATTTTTTTCTATTTTTCTTTTTGCCAAAAATCATTAGGATACTAAGTAAAGACCATGCTCCATTTTGTAAATTTCCTACCATAAAATTTATCAAAACCTAATTTTTGATGAGTAATATGCATTGCTAAGAACTTCATTTGGACAAATTTAAAGGTGATTTTCTCAGTATTTTGATGTTTTTGCACCCTCAGATTCCAGATATTCAAATAGTGGTATTTTGGCCACATATTGTCCGATCCTAATAAACCATACATCAAAGGAAAGCTTATTTATTCAGCTTTCAAAGGATGTATAAATCTAAATTTCGAGAAATTTACCCTTATGACTGGTTTTGTGGTCCAGGGTCACATATATATCTTATTTTTATACACTGATCACTTATATGGGCTCCATCTGTCGATGGGCATTTTAAATCCATAAGTATGTCAGTTTTGTAAACTTTAACAGTCCTAAATGTTATGATCACCAAGCGAGTCTTGAAAACTTTAGAAGGTCACATCTGAAAGATGACTACCATTTGGAGTATTCGACAATTGGATAGTTGTTTAAGACGGCATGAATTCTCCTCTGCTTTGCTGTCTTTCTCTGTCCTAAAGAAAAGAGATTTGCAACCTCTCTGCAGAGTGATTTGTGGGATGAACGGCCATCCCTGAACCTCTGATCTGCAGAATTGAGCATTGAGACTGCAAAAGAGGAGGGGAGGAAGAGGAGAGAAAAGGAATCTGACAGATCAGTGCAACACAGGGCAGCAGAACAGATGGAAGCATGAAAAAGATTGCAAGATTGCAAAAAGGTGCATTTCCAGATAATGAAGATTAAGGAAGGACAAAGGAAAACATTAATTTTGCTCTATTAATGTACAGCATAAATATACTGAAAACAGCAGAGCACAAGGCCAGTCACAATTCACATTCATAACAGCACAATAACATCTGATGTCATACCTCTGTGCAAACCTTCCATCGACAAGTGTGTGGTACCATAAAGACAAAATGTGTTTACCTTTAGTTATTTCAGATAAACAACTGTCACACTTAAACACACTCACATTGTCAGTTTATTTGTTGGCAGTTGTTAAATGTCCCGGTGAGTTACGATCTTAGAAAAGGGTCAAGTGTGTCACCAGCGGGCTCAAATTTTGTACCTTTTGCAGAAACCACTCAGCTGGCCAATATGAACTGAATGCATTTAAAAATGGCAAGAATCTTTTAGCTTTAATTTATCAACAGTCATTTTCATGTAAATGTTCCATCTTCACTGTTATAACTGGCATAAAAACTTCTTTGGATCAGTATGGTGATCTTATTTTCATTTTTTTTTTTTTTAAGTAAGTTTCAGATGCCAATTGTCTAAAAGCTCTGCATCAATTTGGTCAAGAAAATGAAAGAAGTCTCTTTATTTCACCAAGTCTGCATTTATTTGATCAAAAATACAGTAAAACAATAAAATTGTGAAATATTATTGCAATTTGAAATAACTTTATATTTTTAAAGTTATTTTAAAATGTAATTTATTTATGTGCTGGTAAAATTTAATTCACAGCAGCCATTGCTCCAGTCTTTAGTGTCGCATCATCATTCAGAAATTATTTTAAGTGCGCAAATAACATTTCTTATTATCAGTGTTGAAAACAGTTGTGCTGGTCAATATTTTTGTTGAAATGGTGATAGCATTTTTAGCATTTGTTTGAAATAAAGTTCTTTTTTGTGACATTGTAAAAGTCTTAGCATTTACTTTTAAAAATTTTGATGCATCCATGCTGAGTAAAAGCATTAATTTCTTAAAAAAGGAAATTATATTGCTGACCCCAAATTTTAAGCAGCAGTGTTTTTCGAGACCTTAAAAGTTATGGATCTGTAAATGGCAAGTGACGTCATGTCAGATGAAGGAGGGGATGAAACAGAGCTATGGCAGGGGAATTTGGGTGGGGTTGCCCCATCAGGCTGGAATTCTGTGAAGGGGTCTCGGAATGTGGAGAATGACTGTCATGAGATAGACCTGCTGGTGGTAGGAGTGATTGGTGTTTTAGGGGACATGTTGTGGAACTGTGTAAGATGTGTGTGTTTTTTGTGTCTTTTTTTGTTTTTTTTTTTTTTTAAACAGAAATTTCCTTAACGTAATTGCATTTTCACATATTTTCCAAAGTCCCACAAGAGTGTCCTTTGTGATTCCCATTACTGTTCTATTATTAATAATTGCATTTTGAAATGTTTTCAGAAGTAAATGTGTTGTTTCCTTTGTGTTTAGATTTAGTGTTTTTTTATTCTTTTTAATTTTTTAGTATATGTTTGGATTTTGAGTTTTTTAAATATTATGTAGGAAAGCCTTTCCACTTTGCACAGTACTATTTAGTTAAATGTCAGTTGGGCTTTAGACAAGTTTAAATAGTATATCTATATTGCTGATATTATTACATTATTTCATTTTAGCTTTTTGGAGTTACTTTTGTGTTTGTGTGGTTTTTGGATTATATTGGTGTTATGCAATGCTGACTGAATACAAAATGTGATCAACAGAGTACATTTGAGAATCGGGACATTCTGCCATCACTGAAATATTTAATGTGTCCGAGGAAATTGTGAATGCTTGGTTATGTGATTACACTGTCCAAATTCCTGAGCCACTGAGATGGGTAATTTATGTTTGAATCTTTCTAATCTGTCTTATTGTATGACATCAATGACGTTTTAAATTTTAATGCACTCAATATGGAAGCAGACGCTGAAATTAAAACCATGAACTGTCAAATCCTCTCTCAAATCTTTGTCTTCAACTGAGTTCTTTTCCTGCACCTGTTTTAACACTTCAGTTTAGTACACAAGAGAAGTGCCAAACCGTTTGAATAGTGCACAGCCCCTTTACTGGATCTTCACAAGAAGTGCCTCCCTAAATATGAGACTTCTTTCAAAAACATTTTTTAAAAATCTTACTAACTCCAAACTTTTCAAAAATAGTATACATTATAAAACACATTTGATTATACATATATGACCAAAATCCAAACTCAGAACAAGCTAAGGGTACAACTGAGCAAAGTCTGGTGCAGAGAGAGGGAAAATATGTCAGAAATAATTGCAATATATCACCATTTTGAATAGATCGACACTAAATTGTATTGCCATACCTTTGGCTGAAAAGATTGTTACAATTCTGACTCTTCATCTCTCTCTTTTTTCTTTTTTAGCCTCTTCAGAAGAACGGACAGATCTCCATTTCCAGTCTTAATGGGAAGACAGATGTTCAAACAGAGTATAATGGCCACACAGAGGAGAACCCACCAGCTGAGGGTATGTGCTCGTAACCACATGTGCTTGAACATTGTATGTATATATCACTCTCATATCTTTATCACCATGTCTGTGTGCGTGGTATGACAATGACTAACACTAATAGTGGGCCGCCTCCCAGCATCAGGGGTCTCTCTGTGTGTGAGTGTGAGGCTTAAGATGTGATCTTTATCTTTTTTTATCTGTGTGTCCTCGTTCCCCAACTGATCCTTCTCATAATCCCCAGCTATCCTAAAAGCGAGAACACCTACATAGAGTCTACAGTGAGTGGACCTCAACATAGACCCCTTTAGTCCCCTAACCATAGTCTGTGAGAAGACCCTAGAGCAATAATGCATACCATGTTTATTTTTTATTTATTTTTTGTGTTCCTTTCTTGCTTTTCAACTCAGAGAGACCACCGAGATGCTTCCCCCCAATAATATTTAGCAGGCCATGACCTAGCTGCCCCTTAAAAAGGTGTATGTTTGTAATAAGCTAGCCTTATAGCATGTATAGAAATCTTAGGTGTTTTTAAATTTGGAAGTCAAATAACATGCTTTGTTGTGCTCAGCTGGAGGAATTTCATCATGAATCAAACCAAAAAAAAAGAAAGGAAGGCATGCTGAAGAATAACAAAATGATTGTATATAGAGAGCCATGAATCTGTGCAGAGCAGAATGCAATTTGCATTAATAATCATGAATATAAGATGAGTTATGGTTCTAGTAGTGTATCATATAGCTTTTAAAGGTTAGTATGTCAAATATTGATTCAAGTAGTAAATTCTCAAGCTTATAATGTAATCAGTATTGTTTTATTCATTATTTATGTACATTTTTGACATCCACCCTATCTGTCACTGACACATTGAAGTTCATTACTGAAGTAGCAATGCCTGATACATGACTGAATGATTCAGAAAATATCAAACCTAAAAAAAACAAAGTTTGTTCACAGATCTGACATTGTTATTTATCTCATAAACATTGTCTTTTTGTATAAAAGTGTATCAAAGCAAGAACAAAAGAAAGATTTACTGGAAATTACTGGGTTTTTACCACTTAGGCAAGGAAAGAAAGCAAAAACAAGGCCAAATAGTCTCTCTTCTGTTCCACATCTGACATTGTAGACACATTTACGCTCAAATAAAACCTGTTCCTTGTTGTGGTTGTAAATGCAGTGAGACATTATGTATAAAAGACTCAAGCATGACAATACCAGGACAAACCCTTGAAACACTCCAAAAATGCCTCAATAATGGCTTTATTTAATCTGCATGATTAATGCTGTAATGCCAGCCAAGAGTATTTAGCCATAATTTTCTAGCATGCTCAGTGCAACTATTTATTTTCTCCAGCATCCCCAGAGTACCAGAAAAACCCCTGGAACATTTTATAGAAATGTACTGAGAAAATAAAATGAATGTGTTGATATATCTGTCTGTTCTTCATAGTTAAGAAACCTCCCAAAATATCACGCTGTTGGGTTTTAGTGCAACTTTACAATTGAAACCATGTACACAGAGTCAGATAAAGACAGATGAGAGAGAAGTATGATTACTTTGGTGTCCACGCTGCCAAAAATATCTCTGGTATTATGCAATGTCTCCCCTGCCAAAATCAACAAAGAAGAAAGTTGTACTCTCTATATTAAAAACACATACATTTTAACCATTCCCTTTAATCAGCATCTTATTGATTTTGACTACACCTGGCTTTTCAAATGAATCACGAATACACACAAGCTCACTCATTCACATACACCTGACTGAACTGATTCGCTTATGTCAACAAGAAATTACAAATACAGATTTCCTTGCCTGAACTACATTTACAGACATGCATAAGATACTGTATACAAAAGTTTGCAAATTAATTAAGTTCAACCACTCACTCACACATGCTCAAACACACACACACACACACACACACACATTATGTTTGACAGGTATTTAGGAGGCGGCGACCTGAGTGAGTCCAGAGAGTGAGCTCAACCATTATCTCATATGCAGTCCTCCCCTACAGAGCCGTGTGTGTGTGTGTTTACTCTGATAGCATAAGAGTCGGTGTTCCATATCAAACATGTTTTAACAGGCTGTATGTGATTATCTGTTTATCTCCAGAATTGAGTCTTGCTGGCATAAGCTGTCCGTTTAGTCTGTGTTTTTGTGCATTTGACCTTTCTCTGTGGAATTGTGTCCAAGGAGAGCGCCACCTCTAAGAGTGTTGATAATTGCTTCAGTTTTTTTTTTTGTGTTTAGAATTTGAATCCAAATCTGAGTGATTTGAATTTGACAATGTGTGTGTGGTGAATTTTTCACTTCTGAGAATCACTTTTCCAGAGCTGCAGTAAGATTTGAGGTCAGATTCCTGGAAAATTATGAACATATTTTTATTTTGATTAAATGCTTGTTTTCTAGTTTGAAATAGAAACTATTCAGGTCAGGATCTTTCGAAACCACATACAAAATACACTGATTTCTTGCATTGAGATTTATTAATAACTTGGGATTTTCTTAACTGAGTAAAGATTTGATACTACAAGTATATTTTAGTAATAGTCATGCTGTTGATCAGAGAAACACATAGATGAGGAAAGTTGAGATGGCATGAGAATGGAATGTGAGAAGTGTGGAGCGATGAAGGGTTTGGCAGAAAGAGAAAACCACAGGCAGAGTGTGAATATGTGTTTGATTAAGAGTAAATTAATTCCTTTCATTTGCAGCAATAAAATTTTATAAATGAACAGAGAAAGAGTGCATGAATGAAAAGATATAAGAGTTTTCCCTGTGAAAGCAGAAAAATAGTATTTTTTTATTGTTTGGTTGTTAAACATTCATTCTGTGGATATTGACAAAAGGATATTGAAAGTGAGATTTGGTATGGGTCGACAGGGAATACATAGTTCAGACAATCAAATTTTGGCTTGATGTTTTACATTACAATGTTCACATAGAATCTCTCATACTTATTACCATTAGGTGATTAATAACAAATGTGAATGTCTCATATTGTGAGATTGAGATAAGTCACGTCATGACCTAATAGCTTGCCAAACATATTTATATAATTTATCAAAAGTGACAGTAAAGAAATGTGTAATATTACAAAAACAATCTGTTTCTAATAAATGGTGTTCTTCTGAACTTAATATTTATCAGAAAAATCATTAAAAATGTATAACAAAAATAGTTAGAAGCACCACTGTTTTCAACATTAAATCAACACAACACAATGATTTCTGAAGGATCATGTGACACACTGAAGGCTGAAGTAATGACTACTGAAAATTCAGCTTTGCCATCACAGGAATAAATTACATTTGAATATATTAATATAGAAAATAGATATTTTTAAATATTACTGTTTTATTGTATTTTTGATCAAATAAAGACAGCTTTGGTGAGCCAAAAAAATAAATAAATAAAAACCTGATCAAACCGTTTGAATGGTAGTATATATATCACAGTATCATTTATGTAGGTAAGTACACCAAATAGTCTACAACCATGAGGTGAATTATGATGTCACGGGTACAAGTTGTACCTAGCACTGTGACAGCTCATGGAGTAGTTATGCACTATCCGTAATCTGAGTCATGCTCATAGTGTCCTTTCTGAAAAGTGACAAATTAGCCCAGGGATATAAAATGACTGAATAGTGAAGGAAACTGGTGAGGGAAGAGGAAGCAATGGTGCAAAAGAATGAGTGTGCTTCCTGCACAGCATTCCTCAGATTCCTTTATCCATAGAAAACAAACGAAATGGGAAGAATAAAATAAGGAAGGCTTGATATAGAGACGTAGAGTCAGAGGAAGATGTGAAATCCAGAGATGTCGTTTTAAAGATGTAGTGAGCGAAATCAGGTGAAAGTATAAAGCGGGAGACTGCTGGAGAGTTAGAGACAGTTCTCTGATCCTGGCCAGATCTTCACACAGCTCTCATTTCCTTTTCCTCCCATTATTTCGACATCATCTTCCTGGCTCAAGGAATGCGTGCACAGATGAGGGCGTTTGTATGTGGAAGTATGTGTGTACGTGTGTGAGTTGGGGTCTGCAATGACGTCGCAGCATCCCCTGCAAGCCCCCAGGCCACCAGGAAGCCCACTTCATGTTCCCAGCCAAAACAGACCGCCGACTGCTCACGCTTCTGTGTTTGATCACGTTTCTCTGATGCAAGAGATAACATGGATGTCATTCTGGGTATCAGATTCCCCATGACAGACCATGACTGTGATTAGCTGTTGGTATTTTATCACATCTTTCTGCATCAGGCTGGAATAGACCATCTATGTTAGTTGTGTCTTTATCACCAAATCCTCAAATATGACTCAGCTTATAAGTGATACATTCAGGAAGTAGTAGAGTACAAGCTTCCTCTTTTGAGGAATGTCCATTACAGTAGAAAGGGAACGACTCACACTGTCTTTAGTGTGAGAGAGTCTGTGCTTATTGAATTCCACTCCTACGGAGTCATTGGGGACAAAAAGCCTTTCCCATATGTCAAATCCCTCTGATCTGAGCCCCATGGCTCTGTCTGTTGCTATACATCCCAATAAAGTCTGAGACGAATTTACTACTTATCCCTTCTAGCTTTGCACCCAAACACTTGAGTTAATGTCTAGTGCTATAGCCCATTTCAGTAACCTAAAACATTACAATAACATAGCAATCAAATCATTTGAATACAAATAATGTCAGGTAAAGTGATTGATACAGAAAGAAATTGTGATAAAATACCAATCTTAACCAGATGAGTTTCCGCATAGTCCAGACCAAACCAGACCAAACTGGATTAGAGTTGTTATCACCTATTTAGAAGAAGATTTTAGCTGGAATTCGCACATTCCATGGGAACAATAGCAAGGTGTGAGATGTCTGATTAGACCCTTGTATGCTGAGGGATCTCACTGGTATTTTTCAGCCATCCTCCTTTAATGAAAGTTGAATGAAATAAGCTGCCTCAGTTTACACTTGGATGAACCATTAGCAATGTTGAGTGGCAGCCTCATTACATTAGCACTCCACTAGCAGGCTGGGAAGCAAATTTGAAAGTCACTTTATTTGTTAAGTTCTCACTTAAGAAAAAGATCATTCTATTAAAGGGGTCATCGGATGCTACATGCACTTTTACAAGTTGTTTAAACTCAAATGTGTGTTGGCAGTGTGTGTACACAACCACCCTATAATGATAAAATCCACCCAGTGTTTTTTTTGTTTTTTTTGAATCTACTAAAATCTTTACCCCTTTCACGAATCGAGCCGATCTCAGATGCCTGTCTGTGTGACGTCACACAGACAGGCCCCTCCCATGATAGTTTGATTGACAGTAGCGTTTCAGCACAGACTGGACTGGCTACTTACCTTAGACCTGCCCTGAGTGAGCTGTCATCAGTCTGTCATTGTTTCACCTCCGGAGCAGATGTAGACAAGAATGACTTCTAAGCGATTGAGGTGTTCTGTTGTTGGATGTTATAATGAACATAGCAGTCGTCATTTACTCCTGACATCTGAGCTGCTGAAGATGCAGTGGATTACATTGGTTTCTGAAGGGAATGTGCCCCCGATCTACATAAATGCGTCTATGGTCGCGTGACTCATTCGTGATCCAGTTTCACCTACAGAAAAAGTGAGTCTAAGGTTTTTTAATGAACCTTTGTAAATTGCCTTTCCTAATAATGTGCTAATTAGCAAGCTTCACGATGAATGGGGCTAAAGTAAACAGTCCCTCAGAGAGCAGCTGACAGAAAGGGGCGGGGTGATCGGGGGTGGTTGGCATTTAAAGGAAAATGCTACAAAACGGCTTGCTCTAAAAAAGAGCTGTTTTTGACTGGGTAAAAAAGGTGTTTTTTTACACTACCATTGAGAAATTTTAACCAAACTATGTTACAGACTTTTCATTTAGACCCTAAAGAATCATATCAACTTTAAGGGAGACATTTTTATTACACACATAGTATTTTTCCTGAAATATTTTAAAGTAGCAGAAGGTTAGCATATGTTGATGTATGTTCAGGGTCCAAAATTCACTAATGTAGGTAAAACTGTCTTTTGTAAATAATGAGCAGTTTTATAGTTTCTCTGGATGGCTGGTAGCCAAGATAATGCAACACAATATATGGTGTAAATTCTCCAAAACTCTATGTGCCAAATTATTTGTGGAATATTCATCACAGTAAGCCACTAAAATGTAAATAATAATAAAATCATGGTGTGTTGTCTTCACTTTATTGTGACGGGTTTGTTAAGGCAATGTCAATAAAATAAATAAATACGATTAAAAAAATGTAAAACAGTTTTGATTGGAAGTATTTATGTCTGGTATTTATGTCATACTTATGGCTGGTAGTTTTTTTTAACTCTCCATCGTTGGTGTGGCAAAAAAAAAATATTTTGGGCCCTGCATACATATATATACTACAGCAAAGGCCCATGGACATAGAGTGACATAAAGAGTGAGCTTGGTAAAGCTTGTCCATTTTATGTGTCATATGGATTCCAATGCCTAGGACAAGAGACAGGAAGGGCAGATGGAGCTCTGTGAAACATCATGCACAGAAATGCCTTTGATAACTTGAGTAATCTTCCCTCCTTTCACACACACACACACACACACACACACACACACACACACACACACACACACACACGTATTTTAACTATAGCTTGAAAATTTCTGTCATTTTGAACAGGGAAAGAAAAAGTTGGGAAAAGGAATGTTAGAGTTTGAGTGAGTGGGTGGAGGGAGTGTGTACTGTAAAGAGGAGTGGAAGGGGAAGGAAGAGGGAAACTCATTCAGTAGAGAGGCGCAGAGAACAGCTGAAAAGCTGAGGAGGAGTGGGGGGTAATGGGGGGAGGGGAGGGGAGGGGGTGCATGGGTGGGGTTGTCCCACATAGGACATGTGTCATTGTCTGTTGAAATGTATGTTACCCACCCGCTCTCCTCATTCTCACCCAGAAACTCAGAAGAGGAGACATCTGGCTTCAAGACAAGCTCACAGGACAGAGAAAGAGAGGGAAACAAGAGTGTAGCCTTAAAGCCTACCAGCTGATCGTAGTCTGAGAGGAAGCAGGACTTTTACAAGCGAGTTCAAAAAGCATCTTCGTCAGCAACTGTTAAACAGCAATTATTTTTCTTTCTTTTTTTTCCTGAAAAGTAATTCCAAACATTTTTAAAATGCTTGGGACAATAACTCTGACAGGTAAGAGGCATCTGAAATATATGATTCTTGGGGTCCATAAAGGTTATTAGTAGGGGGCAGTAATAATTAGGAATTTCTTGACATCTTGATGTTTCATTTTCGGGTGTATTTTTATTATTATTATTAATAATTACAAAATTATTACAAATTGCAAATTTATGTTATTCAGTAATTAATTAAAATTGTGTACAAATTCTAATACAGCCTGCCTGGTCTGTAGCTTTTGGCATCATTGTATAGAGTGTAATGTTGTTAAATACTGTTCAGTATCTGTTTTTTTTTTTTTTAATCAGAAAACACTGGATTGATTTTTCATTTGAGTAATTAATTGCTTTCAATTACATATCTCAAGGTTCTTGTGTCTATGTTTAATTATTTTGCATGTCATTAAGCCTTGGTCTTAGATTGAATATAGAAGATATGAAACACCAAGGAGTCCTTAAAGGTGTTCAGTGTTCAGTGTGTACAAATACATTGGGTATTTAATGGGTATTTTTTCCCATTAAATTCCAAAATTCCTGTATATACTGACAGTGATACTTAGAGTGGTAAAGTCACATTTACAGTATGTTAATGTGAAGCATTATCATTTAAGTGTGAGGAATCAGTACAGTTGGTGGGTTTATACATGTACTGTAAAACATTCTTGGAAATGTTCAGTTCTGATGGGCTTCAGTGGTCTCAGATGTCCTTCTTTTTAAAGTATTTTAATGAGTTTTTAAGCCCCTCAAGATCTTAGTCATGGTTCTCTAGAGGTGGTGTGGGTGTATGGAATTGATTACCTGTTGCACATGACTTCAGAGAGTGTTTTGTTTAGCTGGGACTGTTTATTAGGATTTTGTGTGGATGTTCTTATCATGATATTTAATCAGCTTTTTTCCCAAAATTGACCATTTCATTTTATTTTAATGGGCTTAAATTTTATATATGTAGAATATTGGAAGTTTATTACTTTTCTGTTTACTTCATGTTATTATTCACCTCTACCCACTTCGAAAAGTGGATCCTGATAGTATCAATAATGGAATCTTGATGGTTTCATGATTCATATCTATGTTAAAGGGAATCGGAGTCACTGAAGTGTAGTTATTTAGTGTGGGAGGTGGGGTTGTTGGCCTGGTAGGGGTCTGAAAATCAGTCTACTGCTGAGTCTTTCTGTAACTTCCCTAAACTCACCGACTCCACTAATGAACAGCCTGTATTTGCATGTAACAGCAAGGGGTAGAGGGTTGTTGACCATTACCTCAGACCCATCTCAACAAACATCCACCCCTCCCCTGTCTTTCTAGACTATCACACCACTGTGATTTCAGATGGCATTTCCCCCCACCCATTCCAAAATGCTCACCAACAGTTCCTTACTTTAACAACCACAACAGACACGCTATCAAATTCCTTGGCTCGAGTTTCCCCAGTATGAGCCACCATTAAGACAAAGGCAAATGTAAGGCAACTGGTGGTTTGACCCATTTTGTCTTTCGTGTTCAATTTGCACATAAACAGCGCCTCCATGTCTCTAGTGTGAGGCAACAGCAGTGTGTGTCTTTTTACATGAAAATGTGTGTCATTAGTTAAAACATTACAACAGTGTAAGAAGAAACCTCCTGGAATACATCCAAAGGAGATGTTTGTAAAATAATGTAAAGATGAATTAAGAGCATATAATCCGTAGTTTCAGATCTCTCAAATCCTGTATAATGTAAACAACCACAAAAAAAAAAAAAAAAAAATGACTGCATGTTTAAGGCTGGTATCTAGATTATTTATATTTGAGGGCCGCTTTCTTATGTTTGCCTAATTACTGTACTAATCTGACATTTTGATCCCACCCAACTTTCCTACTTTTCCGAACACTTCTACACAACCAGGAATGTTTAAACTAAAAGACTTGCTAATTGTTTTGCTAATTAGTCTTCCATATCACCAAGACTATTTAGAAATTTCTATCTGCCATTCTATATGGCTTCCCATAATGCCTTTTTCTCATTTTACAACAAGGATATTCATTGTGGTAGTTTAAGTTCCAGGATGGACAATAGTGTGGGCCCCCCACCCCTTTTAGCCAAAGCAGGGGAAAAACAGGCCCATTGTGAGACAAAGAGGACAACACAATACAGTCTTCCTAAACTGAAGTTTAGAATTTGGTTTTGTCTGTGGGGGGGGTGGTTTGTTGTATTGTAGGGGGATGGGGATGCCATTGCATCCCTGTTGAATTGTGGGTTTAGGTTTGTCCTTCACTAAATTTAAAGCATACATTGAAAACACAGAGCTTCTTTTTAATCAACAGAAAATGGACTATATAAGAATAATTTTTCACTGAGTGACCCCTACAGCATAAAGAGCATCAGTATTTTATTTTAATGATTGTATGTTGTCCTAAGAATCTGATATGATGGCAGACAGCAGATATAAGCTGTCCCTGTTGTTTAGCTGTAAGATTTTCAAGGATAGGGTAACCAGTCCAAGACTTTACCAGTCACATAAAAAATAAATCCTTCTAGAACAATTTATAAATCATTTTGATCTCTGGCTTAAGTTGTTTTTATAGATAAATGCTTTGCTGCCTCTTTATCTTGGCCTGTGTCATGCAAGTGTTTAGGAAGCCAAGTAATGTGATATCCATGCATTAAAAATGCTTGGAATTTGTTTTTAAAGTCACTGGGTGGGTTTCAGACCCTAGAGCAAGAGCAAGCAGAGCCAGATGTGAACAGTCCCTTGCTAGGTTGGATGTCAAAGGGAAACTGGGCCTCTAGGAGGCTCACACTTCATGCGAACCCGACTCCCTCTTCCTAGCCCCACACCCTCAAAACCAACCCACTCTTGTCAAAACACAGATAGGCAAGGAAGGAATTCAAGACATTATGAGTTTGTGCGTGTGTGTGTGTGTTCTCTTGTTTATCTCACCTGTTGCAATTTTAGTTGTTACATTTTGTCTTGGAAGCTTAAGTACTGGGCACATATACAGGCTTAAAGAAGTTTAATAAAGTGATGTCATTGTGTTTTATTAAATAAGGCCAATTTCACAGTCCAAACGTCTGGCAACATAGCCTGCATAACTGTGAAGCTTACAACATGGAAATTTCCCCTGGTTGCATTGATGTTAAATGATGTCATCATTCCCCAGTTTTTTTTTTTTTTTGGTGGTCACAAGAAAGAGACCAGAAAATGTAAACTTAATATCAAATTGCCATCATATGCCTGATTAAATACGTACAGGGGATACATTTTTTTTGCAGGTTTTTTAGCAATGTGGCTCTGATTTCCTTCAAATGCCACAGCCCTCCACCTTGAATTAATTATATTACTAGATCACGTATTATGCTTTTAAAACTCTAAACTTGTTTTTCTACACTTAGACCTTTTGAGAACTGGCTATTCATAAGAGACAAATGAGTTTTATAAGACTTCATGAGTGTTATGATATTTAATTAATAATTTGATATTTGAGATCTGTTAATCTCATTCCTTGATGATTCCAATGATAATGATTTGATTTATGCTATTATGTGTGAACTTAGGTAACTTGAAATACTGTAACTGAAATAAATATACTAGAAACTTTACTAAAACTTTGCATATTTTACATTACAGTTGGACAGACGGACACCATTACCCAAAAAGAAGACAGCCCTGAAACAACTGAGGTGCATCAAGAAGAGGTTGCCCCTCAGGTTAATGGAGACAAAGGAGACAATTCTGCAAATGTAGATGAAATTACAGCTACAGAAGAGAAGGCAGAAGAGGAAAAACAAGAGGAGGCCAATGAGGTGGGCTTCAAGAAGATCTTCCGTTTTGTTGGATTCAAGTTCACACTGAAGAAAGACAAGAATGAGAAGACTGAGCCTGTGCAACTGCTGACAGTGAAGGAAGCAGAGAGTGGTGCAGATGCAACTTCTGAGGAAAAGAAAGAGGAACCTGCAACAGAGGAAGACAAATCTGTGGAAGACAAATCACCAGAGACTACAGAAAAAGACAAAAAGGCCACAACTGAAGAAGTGATTGATAAGGCAGAAGAACCAGCAGACCAAACTTTAGTTGATGTCCCATCAGAGACTGAAAAGGCCAGTGAGGAGGTGACTGAAAAATCTGCTGAAGAAATGGAGTCATTATCAGAGAAAGAACCTGAGTCAGAAGTGCCAACTGAATCGCCTACAAGTCCACTCTCTCAAGAGACACAGAGTCCCTTTAAGAGGTTTTTCACTCAGGGAATCTTTTCTAACCTTCGGAAGAAGGCAAGCTTCAAAAAGCCCAAAGATGAGGAACAAGTCAAGGAAAAGTCTGCAGAGGAGGACATTCAAGAAACTGAAGAGACAGCAGAGGGTGCTATTGAGGGTACAGAGGAAGTTAAAGTGGATGCAGAGAAAGAACCAGCTGAGGGTGAGCAGATAGAGAAACCTTCTGAAAAGGTTGAAACTAAAGCTGAAATGACAACTGAAACAACTTCCACTGAGACAGAAGAGCCACAAGATCTTAAAGTAGAAGCTGAGGCTGCAAGTGAAGCTGAAGCTCAAACCACTGATGATTCAAAACCAACAATTGACAAGCCAGATGTTTCAGAAGTGGTGACAACTGAAGCTGAAATCCTGTCATCTCAGGAGAAATCCAAGCCTCAGGGAAGCCCACTAAAGAAGCTATTTACAGGAGCAGGACTTAAAAAGCTCTCATCCAAAAAGCAGAAGAGTAAGAAAGAAGCAGAGTTAAAGCAAACAGAATCAAGTGAACAAGTTGCTGAAAACATTCAGTCATCCAGTGAGTCAGCTGAGCCCCAGAAACCTGACAGTGGAGCATCATCTCCAGAAGAATCTGGTGAGCATCTTGTAGGGGAGGTAACTCAAGCTGAGGTAGCTCAAGCTGAGGTAGCTCAAGCTGTGGAGACTAATGGTGAGCCAGTCACTTCTGATAGTGAGAAGAAGAAAGATGGAATTTTACCTTGGTCTTCTTTCAAAAAACTAGTCACTCCAAAAAAACGTGTCAAAAGGCCCTCTGAGAGTGAAGATGAAGCACCTGGAGACAAACCCAAATCTTCTACCCTATCTTCAACTGAAAGTGCCATCTTTGATGAGAAAACCGATGAGCCTAAACCTTCTGAAGAGGTACCATCTGAGTCTAAAGAAGAGTCACAGACAGAATCAAAGGCTGAGCCAAAAGTTGAGAAGCCTGAACCAGTTGCAGAGGAACCAAAAAGAAAAATGGATACATCTGTGTCCTGGGAAGCCCTTATTTGTGTGGGGTCATCTAAAAAAAGGGCCAGAAAGAGTTCTGATTCTGATGATGAAGAACCTAAGATTGAGGAAGAAGTGCAGCAGTCAGGAGAAGAGCAGACAAAGGCCACTGAGTCACCTCTTGTAAGCTCTGGTGAAGCTGACCATGAGAATTCGGCTTCTTCACCTGAACCAGAGGAAGAACTCGTGTCTACCTGGGAATCTTTCAAGAGGCTGGTAACCCACAGAAAGAAACCTAAAGCAGAAGACAAGTCTGATGATGCCTCAGGCCCGGAGCATACAACCTCTGACAGTGAAGCCCCCAAAGAAGAATCCTCTTTCTCTTTGAGGAAATTGATTCCACGCAGGAAGAAGAAGTCTGATGGTAAACAAGAGCAGATCTCTTCTGACATTGGCTCTGCAGAGGATGATTCTGACACTCCAGCTGTGGTGCCTCTTTCAGAATATGAAAATGAACCAACTGCAGAAGTTGCTGTTAAGGCAGAGGAAGTGAAGCAAGAATCTGCACCAGTCACTCAGGCAAAAGCCTCAGATGAGGATAGATCACCGTCTTGGATCTCAACCACTGTGGAAAATGTTGAGGATGACACAGAGGGAAAGCAATTGAGTGACATACCCGAAGAAGGAGACACAGCTGCCACACCCAAATCAACTGATAACACTATTGCAGAGGACATTGTTGAGCTTACATCAGAAGCAGTTACGGCCCTTGAACAAGTAGAGGACACTGAAATGATTTCTGCTGTATCATGTGTTACAACATCACCAGTTACATCAGGTGAGACAACTCCTGTCCCAGGTGATTGTGTAGAGAAGAAGACCGATGTAGTACTACAAGAAGCTGTGGAAACTTTCAGCGTCACCACAAATGCCATGGCTGTCACCATGACTAAGGAACAGGAAAACATAGTTGCAGTCACCACTGATGCTCTTTTGGTCGAGTCAGCTATCAAGGACGAGAAAACAGTCTTGGTTGCACATGAGAAAACAGAGGCAATTGCTGTTTGCACTGGCCTTGTCACTAGTGAAATAAAGGCAGTGGAGGAAGAAAGCCTCACTCAGAAGCCTTCAGTAGAGTCGATAACAGTTGTTAGCCAGGTGCTTGTCACAGAGTTGGCTGTTGAAGACAAAACACAAGAGCCTGAAAAGTCCAGTGTGACTGAGGATGAGGTTCATGAGGCTCAGATGAGTGGAGGTCAGACAGAGCTCACAGAAAATGCTATTGATGAGAAAACACAGTTTGAAGAGATAAAGGAGACACCTGAACCTGAGTCTGTGACTGATCTCCAAGAAGTAGCAGCAGTCAAAGTAGCACTCATTAATTCTGTACAACAGGAACCAGAGTTTCTTGAAGAGCCAGTGGTGGCAGAAAAATCCCCTCAGGTTGAGGCTGCAGGTCCTGTTGAACCAACTGTTGAAGATTCAATCTGTACTCAAACTGTAGAAGTCACTGAAGTTGCTGTTGCTGAAGGTGAGAAAGTGCAAGAACTGGAGGATGTTAAAGAAGTTAAAGTCACAGTTGAGGTATCGTCTGTGGAGGGAGTTGCCATTGCTGTAACAGAGGAGGTCATGGCAAACCTTCCAGAGGTGCCTGCTTCTCAAACTGCTGGGTCTACAGAAGATCCCATTTCTGTTATAGCTGCCACTGAAGAATTTGCAGTCATGAAAGAGACTGTTTGTGTTATAAGCTCAGCATCTGAGATGCCAGAATCCCATTCAGCAGATCTAGCTCATGAAACTGTTATGGAAAAGGTTCCTCTTGTTCTTCCCACACCTGACCACAAAATCCAGGTTATAGCGAATGATGCTGAGGTTGACTCTGCTCAAGAAATTGTTGAGGGAAACTTAGAAGTAACCTCAACAAAAGTTAGTATTGTGGTTGAGGAAGTTACTGAAAATGTGAAAGAAGAAACTGAAGTGATCCAAGCAACCCAAGTGACAGAAGAAGAAATCATTGAGAAACAGGGCAGTGTTATTGTGCAAGAGGTCATTCAAAATGTTGTAGAGAATCTTGCTGAGGCACATGCAGAACAAAAAGTGCCTGAGAAGACTAGTGAGGAGGTAGAACCCTGTACCACATCAGTAGATGTCAAATTTGAAGAGGCCCCAGCAGTTTCTGGAATGATTGAGGAAAACCCTTCAACAGATGTTGTTTCGGAGGAAAAAGCTCCTGTAGAAACAAGCCCAGAGAAGCCAAAAGCATCTAACGATATCTGCAAAGATGATGATGAACAAACTCACATGGTCACTGAGAAACCAGTGAAAACAGTTAACGACACCATTCTGATTACAGAAACAGTTACGGTTTCTATCACAGATGAAATCCAACCTCAAAATGAGGAGGTTGCCACTGTCTCTGTGGAAGATGTGCATCAAGAAATAGAAGTAACAAAAGGTGAAGTTGAACTTAAGAAAGCAGAAGAGAAAAAGTTTAGTGGAACCACAGAACGTGAAGAAGGAAAAAGTCAAGCTGAATCAGATCCAAAGGAAGTGCCAAAAGAAATCCAGCAAGAGACACAAGCTTCAGAGGTTTCAGAAGCCATAAAAGAGGAAAAGATGACAGAAACATCTGTTACAGGTGCAAGTCAAGACCAGATTGTGGCTGAGCAGTGTCAAATGGCACAGGAGGTACAGATTGAGACTGCACAGGAATTTAAAGTTGGTGTTATAAATGTCATAAATGCAGATGATGAACCTGTTCAAGACCCGGGTACAAACATGAAAGAAGAAAGTTCAGAGGGTCAGGAATCAGTAGAAGACAAGCCTCAAAAAGACTTGGAAGAACCTCAATCAGAGGTTTCAGCACAGGACACGACAAACCAGGGAGAGTCCAGAGATCCAGATTGTCAAAAGACAGATGCTGAAAATGTACCTGCCAAACTGGAGACTGCTACTGAGAAGACAGAAAATGCCATTACAGTGGAGGAGGGAATGGAGGAGGTCAGGAATGAGATCGAGCCTGTCTCCACAGAGGTTGTCACAGTGTCATGAGCAGGTTAGTCTTTATTAACTTATTGAAATTGATCATTTTATTTTTCATTTCAAATGTAAATCAAAACAATTATATTAAAAATATTGCATTTTTCAAAGGTAGTTTTGTTCATCAAAAAAATGGCCACATTCCTTGTCACAGTTTTTGCATGGTGCCTTTTTAAAAACCTCAATGGTTCTTAGTTTTATTAGGGGTAGATTTCCATTTGGTAAGATGAAAAAGCTTTTGTTCCATGTACGAGTAACCAAGGGACCTTCGATATCAAAGCAGGAATGCCGCTGCCTGACCCTTCACTTTATATGCTGGGTCTTAAAGGGAAGCTGTGGGAAGAGAGATGAACATGTGATGAGAGACAGAGTATAATTCCCCACCCCCTCCCTAATGCACTTATTCTCTTACACACATCAAAGCCTTCAATATGTAGTTAGAGAACCAATTCATCTGATAAGATACACTGTATGATCAAATACAACCCTTAGTTGTCAAATTCAGTATATAAGTAGAGAGAATAAAACTTAATTTCATGATTACTTTTTCTCAATGGATAAAGCCTTGGAGAGTTGAATAGTGGTATTCTTCATGTAGTACTTCACGTCAGTTTTCCCAAGAAATTATTATGGAATGCTGGCTTCTAACACTCGAAGGGTAATACTACATTACAGTAAGCAGATTGACATGTTCAGTAATAATTGAGCTACAGCTGGTCTTCATCTCTCCTTAAAATATTTGATTAAAATGCATAATGAAATATTTGAAGGGTTGAATGCATGTTGCACGCCACCCATCTTTCGTTCGGGGAGTGCTGAGGCCTATTGTAGTCAGAATAATATTTTTACATGCTTAATGAAGCCAAGCTACAATTGCATTATTAGTATGTCTACATTTACATGATATTTTAAAAAGATGAATTATTGTTTTAGTCTGACTCAAATCAAACTATTAAAAGACATGTAAACATACTATCATTATTACACATATTATGTTTACTTGCATTTGCAAAAAAAAAAAAAAAGTGAAATCAGTGGCAACTCCATAAAATAAATACATATTAAAAATTTATCATTAGTTTTACCCTGCAGCTATTAACATAATTATACTGTACAATGAGCCCTAGTGTAAAGTGTGGTAAAAAGAAAAGGGATGCGAGAAGAGACCTGGGTGTGTCTGATAAATATTAGATGAGTGCTAATTCAGCACTGCATACAGCAGAGGCTGGTGAACTATAGCTTCGCAGCATGAGCTTTGGTGCACTGCTCATTCTCTTTTCTCTCTCACTGCCCCCTTTGCCTTGGTTCCTTGTGCTGAGTCATACAAACAGAGTGAGACAGTTGTGGCACAGAAGATACAGTGCAGATGGAAAGAGCAAAATGTGCATTCGTGTGAAATAATGGGTGACAAAGGAACATAATAGAATAGTAACTTGTCATGTTAATTGATTAAAGAGCTATGAGAAAAGAAAAGAGGAAAAGAGTACAAAGCATAATGCAGTTTTGAAATCCCTGCTGAAAATTCCAGCATTGCTGGTCACCAGCATATAAGGTATGTTTTGAATGCTGGGACAAGTATGGGACGCTGGTTTGCTGGTTCCCAGCATGGGAAGTAAGTGTATATTTTGCATGCAGGGACCAGCTTTCTTTGTTTTCATATCTGTAAATGTTTGTGTTTTGCAATGTACACAAGCTCTTTATAACTGTTTTTAAATTATTTGTGTAAAGATCCTTTGAAATTGATGAAAAAATCATTTGAAACATTTTTTTCACCAGTTTGACTTCTTTTTTTTTTTGTTATTCAAAACTTCAGGTAACACTGATTAATAATATAATCATATCTAAAACAACTCAAATTCAGTTCTGCCATCAACAGAGGGAGCAAAATTAATTTATTACAATAAATCATGTTTTGATTGAAATGTAATTTATCTTATTTTTATTTTGATTTTTTATTGTTTTTGTTTTTGAAATTATTAAACAATGCTTTGGTTTGCAAATAGAAGCAATGCTTGTTCCCAAACAAACTGCTTGCATACAGACAGCTGGCCTGCTCACACTCAACCCTGCTTATGATCCAGCTTCACCAGCTCCATTTTGCTTGAGAGCAGCATGACTATGCTGCCTGGTCTACCAGCTAAAGCAGCACTGTACCAGTACTAACCAGCAATTCATCTTGGTTTATGCTGGATTTTTCAGCAGGGATAGCATTTGAATTAGCAGAATTAGCATTGTAAGCAAGCTTAAAATGTATTGCAAACAAAATTCTAATGTGCTAGAATTGTTTTTCTCACCATTTTCTCCTTATTCTTTTTGTCTTGCAGTCTTGCATGTAGAAAGCGGTCACATGACTGGGGCACAGAGCTTTCCGGAAAGCAGAAAGTGAGTGGCAGCCATGGAGGATACTAAGAGACAGTGCTCTGTAGCAACTCCCAGAGCAGGAGACTCGAGGCCAATCTCCCTTCTCTCTCTTCTTAAATCCATCCACTCATCCCTTTTCCTTTTTCCAAATTACTTATAACTCAGCTGCCATATCACGAGGTCTTGCACCTCACTGGACTCATCGAGGGATCCCCCCTACTCCCACTTTCCTGTATTTTGCCAAATTGCATCAGATGCCATTTTCCCACCTGCAAATTTTGTGATGACATTTTCTTTTTTATTAGTTGTCAGCAGCCTGTCGAATGGAGAGAATATGTATGTGTTGTTCTTGTATGAGCGTATGTGTGTCTGTGGTGTTGAAGTTGGTGAGTTGTTATTTTGTATATTGTATTTAAATCTAAAATATTCTCTCAAGTCTCTCAAACATGTTCTAACATTCTAAAAAAAAAACATTGAAATCGGCATCATGCTGGTGTAAAACTACAAAATATTATTTAGACAGGTAATTTTAACAAACATGGTACAGATACACCCGCTACAGCAAATGAAAAAGTGCTTAATATGCTGTGGATGTAATGTGAAAATTAAGTAAAATTCAGTTAACTCTGAAACACAATATCCAGCCATTATCATCTACATTCTCACTGTATAGATATACTACTTCTTCGTCCCTTACTGTGAAATGTTGTCTTTTTATTATGTGTATTTATCATATACAATCACAATGAACAGTTTCACCATTAATGTGTGATTAATGAAAGATTTTAAGAAACAGATGTTCAGTTTGATTTGCTTTTAGTGGTACCCTGTGAAAATTGATGATCATGATGATAAATGCCTGCATGAGTAGTATTGTCCTCAAAATACATGTGCACTTCACTGTTTAACGGCCTTAGCGAATGCATGTTTCAACACCAAAAATGCACCTGAGGTTAAAAGAAGATTGTGAGATAATTGTGCAAGGAGAATTGAAGTAACATCATGTATTGGTAAACTCTCCAACACAGGTTACACATGGTTTTAATTCTCAGATATGTGGGTATTCAGTAATATAGTGTAGAATATTTTTCACATTCCTAATCTCTGGATCAAGGACTATTTCTTTGAAAGACGTCATAGATGCCTTATTGTCAGTCTCTTTGAAGTGAGTATATTATAGCCATACATGCAGATGGGAAGATGAGGAAAGCATTTCAAAATCAAATGTAAATGAGTGACAGTTGTTGTGTATTTGGATGATGATGATGGCAAAATGTAAAGCAAAGTAAATTGTAGTAATTTCAGGTCTATTTTTTAATATGTGATTCTCGAAATGTATGTGCTGGTCAACATTCAGAAAGTCTGCATTCAGAGTCTGCACAGCGGTGCATTATCTTGAATAGAAAAACAGCTTTGCTACTACTGTCACGCTTTGAATGAACAGCCCACTCACATTCTTTTCTTAGCTTTTTATAATACAGTCTACTGTGAAGCTCTTTAACATTTGTACAAACTGTATACCTATGTACCTTGTCATATTGTAATATTAACAAATAACCAATGAAACCATTAAGGAATGTTATATACCAGTAGCATGAGTCTCAATTCTTTTTGTATTCTTCAAGCTGTTAATAGTATGGTTACCAAATCATGTCTATATTTCATTTAAATAAAGCTAGTGTAAATCAAGCTTGCCGTTTCTTTTCATTGCCCTTTGCTCTGTTTGTGTGTATTGCTAGGTGTTGGGATGACACAGAAAAAGCAATCTAAGTATTCAAAATATATATAATTGAATTGGCATAAGCTAACTGCTGGTAATGTTTAAGCAGAGTTACAAAGTTTTTGCAAGTTCTGGTGTTGTGGCACCTCATATAAAAACCCAGTGGTGCCATCTTGTGGCTCATACAACCAGACTTGAATAAAATTGCTGTTTACATAAATTATTTTAAAAAATAAGCAGCAGTGCTATTTCATGTTATAGTAGTGTTTGTTTCGCATAAGTGGAGGATACAAAGGATATTTAAGAAAAGTTTAATCTAGAAAGGTTTTCTAATACCTGTTAAACATGGCTGTACATAATTGCCTCTAGCAGAGAATGGATTACTTTTAGTACCATTAAAAAGTTTGGGGTTTATCATTTTTTTGTTTTTTTATGCTCACAAAGGCTGCATTATTTGATAAAAATACAGTAAACACAGGAATGTTGTGAAATATTTAAAATACATTTTCAATATTAATATTTTAAAATTACATTATTTTTACATTTTATGTTTTTATATGCCGAAAATAAGTATTAATTTCTTAGAAAAAAAAAAGTACCCAAACTTTTGAACAGTATTGTATATTAAGGAAATAAATACTCATTTCAAAAACATAAGGATTTATTACCATTATTCACAATGAAAATGCAAAGGTTTTTGTTTTTTTTCCAGAGACAACCGTTCATGTTCCTGAGGAGCGAGAGATCACAGTATGTTTGCCTTAGCTTTGGGGTTTGTCAAGGGGCACCTTCACCCCTCCCCTCCCTATAACTGTCTCAAAGAGTAACAACTTGCATTTGTACAAATAATAAAGAATTGTAACAATACTACAGAAAAATAAGGCATGACACTGCCTAATGTATGATAACATTTAAGAAACAGGAGGCCTCTTCAAAATTAACTACAATAAAAAAAAATTAAAATAAAAAATTAAATCCTTGTAACAAAATGAAGCAAATGGTCATTCCTGGGTTCTAATTAGCTTTTCAGTAGTAACTTAACTCACAGTGCTCTTACAATAAATTCCTACAAGGTCTTTACAAAGAGAAAGATGGAAGAAATATTTAGCACTGAATGTAAATTGCCCTGGTTTTAAGTTTCCTGATGTATCACAAGTATATTGACGAGAGTAGTCAGGGATCTTTAGTAGATATCAGTGCTTTTACAGCACGACCTCACTGTCAGTTTCATTAAAACAAAGACAGCCAATGCAGAGATGACAAATACATAGACACTATAATAAATAATAATCAACAGTAAATGCATTGAACAATATACAACCTCTGAGATTATAAAATTCTTCGTAAATAAAGCACTGTACATAAAATTAGAAAATGTATATAAAACTCAAAAATAAGGAATTTATGAGCATATTCAAGCAAATAATTTCATGGCAAAATTAAATCGGCAAACAGTGACAGAAATATCTCCCTTCAAGCAACGTTATGTTACATGTGTACGATTGGCCACAGTGTTTTTAAAATTCACACACAGTAACAACTTTGATTAACACACAGCACAACTGTAAACATGTTGAACCACAGTGAGAGCAACACAACCAGACTGCTGATGAGCTGCCGCCAACCAGTTTCACAGCGGGGATGTTTAATCATTTAGGCGGCAATGGCACAAAAAAGCACTGTAACAAACAAATGTGAAATTACAAAAGTGGAATAATTAGGCAAATATATTGTGGGTCATGTTAACAATATAAATGATGACGTTGGACAGGTAATCTGGCACTGCATGAAGGTTATCTACAAATCCACCTTGCTCTTGCTAACCCAACGCATGTAATGAGAAATTAGAAACAGTGTGAGAAAGAAAAACTTTGAGATCTGTGCAACACTTCCCAGAGGCAATGGAAGATAAAGTTGACTTTGATCCTCGACCCTTTGATGCAAATTTAAGGTTAGTTGAAACCAGTTGAGGTAGTGAATGCTCATCCTAAACCAAGACCCACATTTAGCTGCTCAGAAAATTTCATTTTATTTTCAAAAGAAATTTTGGTGCTGTACCAAAAAACTAATAATTTTGTGGCTTTAATTTTTTTTAATATTCGATAGAGTTACCAATCCAACCTAATGAGGTCTACGGCGGATCTGCATGCAGGATTACAGCAGTTCACTACATCCTTTTTTCTGTATGCTGTTAGACAGGAAGAAACACAAACTACCCAAACAAATGGCCCAAGTAACTAATAAACTCCCTTAAAAAATACAGAATGAAGCAGGAATTTGACTTGTCGGACTAAAGATGCTGTAAATCTGTTATAAATATAGTAACCAAATTAATGAGTGTTAAAAAAGCAGAAAGTAGAAGTACTTTCCAGAAGTAAAAACCCCAGAAAAAATAAACAATATAACAGAATTTTCCATCTGTAGCTTAACTTCTGATCATAATTTACCCACAATTGAAACACAATACATTAAAAGAAACAATACTTTGAAGTGGATGAATGCAAAGCTATTCCACAAAGACTTCCTCAGTTTTGATAGGCGTCATCAACGGCCCACCACTGGATGAATCCGAGCCTTCGTCTTTGGCAAGGCTGTCATTGTTCAGCCCACTGATGGCCATTTCTCCAGCTGCTCCAACTGAGAGCGCACTCTGGTTGAAGCACAGGTGCTTGATCACCTCATTGGGGCTGGAGAAGGTCATTTCACAACACATTACATTTGTACGGTCTCCCAGAAGAGCCGAGAAACAGTGCCTCCATTTTGGCTGGAGTCATCCGCGGCACACAGCTCCATGCTCTGTCGGTCTACCATGGTGTATGCTGGCTCCGAGCCCAGATTCATGCAAACGTGCCGGGCCGCTTGGTTGGCCCGACAGAAGCTCTTGCCGCAGGCACTGCAGCGGTACGGCTTTCCCGTATGGATGTACATGTGCTCTCTCCAGTGGCTCTTCTGGATGAACTTGCGGCCACAAGTGGAGCACTCATATTTCCTCCGCTTCACTTCTCGCTCCATGTCAGCCGCACCCTCTAGGTTGTCAATATCAGCAATATCGGATGGAGGTGGAGTGTCAGCCTGGGGCTGCGCCATGCACAGGCTGACTGCAGTTGTTGTTGGGACAGGCATAGCTGTTTCAGGATGAGGCGAGTCTTTTGAGTACACATGTTGCTCGCTGTCACTGGCACCGTCCACGATGATGGGAGTGGCTGCAGCGGCTTCGCTGCCTCTGAGAACTTCCTCCACCTCTGGTGTGGCGGCACCTCCAGTCAACATGGGGGAAGCCGCACCGACGGACTCTAACACCAGGGGGAGCATAGCCTGAGTGTGTAGAAGCAGGTGCTCTCGTAAGGCTCCTCGCTGGGTGAAGCGACCCCTACATACATGGCATGTATAATGCTTTCTCCTCATAGAGGAACTTCTTCTCATGATGCTGGGCTTCACATGCAGAATGGTGTTAGCGCTCAGGGAGCAAGACGGGCCTCACTTGCAGATGTTTCCGTCTCGCCGCCTTCCCCTCACAAACTGACTGATGCTCACAGACGCTTCCATCTCCGCTTCTGACAGAGCTTGCCTGTGCTTTGGATACAGGCTGCGTCAGTGAGGTAGCTTTGTTTGTGGTAATGCACTTCCCATCAAGCAAACCGCCACCTTCCGAGTCGAATGGCGAAGAGAGATGCGTTCTCGCTGAGAGGCGGTTCGTGAGCGTGGCCTGTTGGTCTGATATCTGAATGCCATAAAGATAGGGACGACAGGGGAAAGCTGAACTCAGGGTGTGCCTGAGTCGCATGGCTAGCCAGACTTGCCTCCTGAATGAGAGGGTACGCATGGAGGAACTTGACGCCCTGCTCCAGGCGAGCTGGGTCTATAAGCTGTGTCGCCAGTTTTTTCCGGTGTACATCAGATTGAGGAGGTAGCTGAAGATGTCGGGCTGAATGTCAGCAGGCTTCAAGCGAACACAGTCACTGGTTGGGAGGATAAGAAAACAAAGATTCAATGTTGAAAAAAAAAAACACCAATCTTATGCTGCTACAAAAGTTCTTTAATACCTTAAATTTTAGCACAAATGTTTATCCCTAAATAAGGCATTTATTGCACATTACCCATCAAAAAAAAACAACACCAATCTCAATAAAATGATTAGACTAACATGCACAATCTGCTGGTATCAATGATCAATATTTGTCCAGTTGATAATTGTGCATTTTTCTCCTATTTACAGTTTACATGTAGATTATCTAATGTTAATGTTACTTTAATCTTTTAAGGTTGGAATACACTACATGGCTTTTACCCAGATTTTTGCCTCATTACGGTCTAGACTAGTTGACGCTAGTTGCCAAAAGTAAGAGCCAATGTGCAGTTTCTTGGCAGTTGGATTTGACAAATTTAGCAAAAAAATCATGTAGTGTACATTTTTTTTTCAGCTTCGCACTCTGATTGTGTCCAGTCAGAGAACATTAAACATGTTTGATTTGTTTGCCATGCATCTCTTAGCAATGAGCCACATTATACTGCATGTGTTTGCTGTCTTCAGGATGATATGAAAGTCTGGTAGTGTGTTTAATCAGTATGATGCCCAAATCTGTTCAGATTTGAAAAGTCATGTAGTGTATTCAAGCCTTTTTCAGATTGCACATTATAATGTTGTGATGCCTAAATTTACTTGTAGCATTTAAAATGAATGATTTTTGATTTTAGTTTTTGATTTTGATGTTTTAACATGAGAACAATTATCAGCTTACCATATCAACATATTCCTAATTTAGGCACAAAATGGACTTCAAAATCACACATAAAGCTGTTACCTGTCCTGGTGGTATAAATAGCATTCTGAAGTAGTTCGAGAATGCGGCCAATACGGCCTTGTGTGCTTTGAAAAAGACATCGCCGATGGCGACCGTGCCAGTCACACAGGAAGCCAAACTCCCTCTGCGCGTTGAGCTGCTGCAGAAGGATATAAGACCATGATTGGCCAGCTCCATACTTCCTCCTACCACAGAAAGGGCCAGAGATGACAGTCAACTTCCTGTGTACTACAGACCACAATGCCTCAAAAAAAAACAAAAAAAAAAAGTCTTGAGTAAAAGAAGGCTGTTGGTTGTCTGTTGATATGGACTTAATCAGCAGTGAACAGCCATAAAAATGAATCCAACACTGTAAAACCAAACAATAAGCTAAACTCTAAGGTACACTTGGAATATGAATATTACAACTAGTAGACTAGAGTTTTAAGGGTTTGTTTTAAATCCTTAACCCTAAGTATAACACTTGGGGAACACAACTCTTCCCCCATGATTTGTGCAACTAAAAATGAAATAACATCAACTTTAAACTGTATTGCTTGTTTGTGAGGTATGCTGTTACTTTAAGCGATAGGATTTCATTACAGTGCTTTCAAGGCACAGCAGTTCATTTACTAAAGCCTAAAACCTAAACATTATTTGTTTTGTTACTTTCTTAATATTGGCAAATCTACTTCTCATTAACATTTAAAGGGATAGTTCACCTAAATATATTTTTCCCCCCAGAATTATCCCTGTAAACGATAAAGATATAGTTCTAAAAATTGTTCTCAATATTAAAGAATAGCAGAGTCCACACCACAGCTATAACGATAAAGGCACAGAGACATGATATCATTGGAATCACTTTCAGAACAATTTGTTTTCCAACTGATGAACGAAAAAAACATTGACAGTCAATCAGAATCAATCCTGCTATAACGAGCTTGAGAATTTAAAGGCAGGGAATCACTTTCAGAACGTGTGCTTGGAATAAAACAGATGATATCATCCACCGGTAAGGACGCTAATGAAGTTTATCTTTATAGTTATTGTTCTTGGTGATTCCTATTGATCAAGCTGAAGGAAGGTTTTGTTGATTATTGCATTCTCAAGACATTTTTAAACAGAAATACTCTAAATGGAATGTGAAGTTTATCATATTCACCCCATTTTAAACTTTTCATATTCTCCCAAGATATACAATTAAAATATTTGAGACCTCTAGTTATAAATCTTTTTTTTAATCATTATTCTGGAGGGAAAAAACAAGACAGAAAACACAAGTATATTATCTGAAGACTTGATTCTAACATAATATCCATTAGAGATTTTTATTTAAGGCAGCTAACTTGTTAGACAGTATAAAAACAGTCAGACTACCATGAGATCTCCACATTTTTACCCTGACAACATGGTCCCAACAGAGCAGTCAGATCCAGCCATGGGCCACACATCTGATGAAACCTTTGAACACTGAACCCTGATCCCTGAGGTTATTAACCCTCATCTACCAGAACCAGCTCTGCAGCCTCTATGCCTTGAATGTCCCATTACCCTAAACGGTCAATCACAGGCTTTGTGTGTCACATGACTCGCTCTTCAGGCAGCATTCCTGAGGTTACTTCCTCTCAACTCCTCTTTAGTGGAGAACAGACAAGTCCACAGAGCCTACAGAGTCACTGCCATGTGCTGTAATGTCACAGAGCGGTGTGTAAAGACTGCAAAACATTTCTTAACAGTAGTTTAAGTCTACATTAAGCTGGCTCCTGTCAATCGTGCAATCGCACCAGTGATTTTGGAATATACTGGACTCACACCGAAAGAAACTACAATCCCATGACCCACTGAAAATGACAACTATTATATATAAATAATTATAATTATAAAAACCCATGATATATAAATAAAAATATTGAAATATAATAAAAATAAAAATATTTTGTTTATTGCAAAATGCAAAATACATTAGTATTTTGAGAGCACAGACTGACTGACTTTGTGTCCGAAACCACATCCTGTCCAGTAGATACTGCAGCTGGTTCTAGCTGAGTAGTAGTTTATCCAGGTAACTTTTCACATCCTGACATATAACTCATCTCAACTATTGTGTTTCACCTACTATATAGTAGGGAAGTTAAGTAGGCATTTTCGGACACAGGGTGACTTCTACACCATTTGCGGTGCTTCATGGGAGGAGGCGGGCACTAACAAGCTCGTTGCAATTCTCTGATTGGTGGAGAGAGATTTCCGCTGTGTTGAACTGATGATTATTTATACACGATGATTATTTTAAAGATAAGCTGAAATAATGTGTACTGACGGCTTCAACAAAAGCACGCACCATCTACTAAATAATCCTGTAGCTCACAGTAGAGATATTAGAAGTTATTGTTAATGAGTAATTCCCCTATGGAAAACATGAATTTTTTTAGTTCCAGAGTGTTGCCCACAACTGTTCATGTGCAATGTGTCACATGTGATGTCAACAGGCAGCGTCCCAAGGGGGGTTGTGGTGGAATAAAACAGCCTTTTCTAGATGACGGATATGTCCGAATTTCTAAGACAATTCATAAAAGTCTGTTAAATTATTTTTGTGCAAAACTATTTTAATTAGCTAAACATACTGAGTGAAGCTTCACTCAAGCAAGTCACCCGGCAATTCAGCACCATCGAAATTTATTTGGAAATATAAACAGTGACATGACAGATTTTTTGTACATTTATGAACGGTTTTACAGGGTTTTCCTGCTACCTAAATATAATATATAGCTTTGCAAGTTCCACACACACAGATTACACGTCTAACTTTCAGTTCCAAACAATCGCTAGCTTCGAGCTGTTCATCATGGGTTTTGTAAACTAGCTCCTCCCACTACGGAGACACTTGGAACGGACAGATCTCCCGCAGAGACCGACCACTTCCCGCAATCTGTTTTTCTTCGCAACTAGAAAATAAACCGTTCAAAAACTGAAACGTGACTGACTGATACGATCACGCGCAAACACTCTCATGCTCGCTATCAGCACACGATTCGCCGCGGCCTTACCGTGAATATAGCCGAAAATTCACAAAATAACAGCGATATAAAACCCCCGAACGAAGCATCAAGACGAGGGGAAGCAGATAAACGGAGCTTCGTGAAACGGACACACACACACACGGGGGGGAGGATGGTCACCGAATAAATAAACTAAACGAAATACCACAAATACAGAAATGAATGCACTAAATGTGTAAAGGTTGATGGGTGTGTAAAACACACACGTACCTTTCCTCCGCTCGAGTGTGTGGATTTTCGGTGAGGTTGTTGTCTGTTCCCGGGGGACTCGTCCGGTGGGCTCGCAGCTGCTCTGTTCCTCCTCAAACGCAGCATTGCGGCGGCGAGGGTCGTCGTCGGTGTTGTTCCGGTCGGGTTACGTTACAATCACATGACTGTCCTAAAAGGCGGGCTTAAAACCCCGCCCCCGGTTCGTGAAAACCCACCTTCCCTGGGGATCCAAAACAAACGGTCTTTTGGCGCTAAGCAGCCGCCAGACGAGTGCACTGGTGAACGTTCCGCGTGTCGTTCTCCTCGTGTGTTCACGTGCGGCGGAGATGAATGTTGCAGCATCATCCAGGGCGGACGATCGTTGGTGAACGTTACACATAAACGGGATTTTTAGTGGAGCTGGATAGCCGTAGGTCACGCTATCCACCCCCACATGAAGAGAAACGTATCGCGACAGATACACGCAGAATGGCTATTTTGCATTTCAGTTGACCAGACTGGTGCACTTCTACAGTCAAGAGAAATGCGCGTATTGAAATTTTGGAGCGGCTTGCAATAAACGTAGTCTTCCGATTGTTTAAATATATATATCAGTATTACACGTATTTCACAAAATATATATTATTTACATACTCCTTTGGGGTAAAAACGACATGCATTATATTAAATATTAAATAAATTATATATTGAAAAAAAATACCATACGCACACAATATATATATATGACTAAAATTATTTAAAATCTTAAATAAAGAACAAAATAAAAACCAAAATAAATCAATTATGACTGATTGGGTTATTGGGCGGGTGTTATTTGTTTAGTTTTTTTTATTTATTTAAATTTTTGCAGGTTTAGGTTTACCCGTGTTTTACGTACCGTGTTTTTTTTTTTTGGTTTTGTATTTTTAACCTTTTTTTATATCCCTTTTTTAAATACTTTTTTTCTGAAGTCCTTTAAAGAAAGTTGTTTTAAAATCTTTATACAATAAATACATTATAAATGTGCTTTTTATATGCCAAATAAAAAAAATATTTCCTTTAGGTCCCAGAGAAGACTATCCTTGTGTAATGGTCTCACTAATTCATTTATTTTAATGTGAAGAATTAACATGGCCCTTTTCCATGTGTCTTTCATTAGCTATATTTAGTGGCAGTGATTTAATGGAATCTAGCCTTTATAATAGCGATATTTTGTTGTAAAATGAATTCAGTTTTCCCTACGAGTCTGTTCATTATCATCATTACTCTGTGAAAATCTGCATTGCATTGGTTCCATTCTGAACGATTTTAAGTGAAGCTGGACATGGTTTAAAAAAATATGTATATGTGTGTGTGTGTGTGTGTGTGTATATATATATATTATATATTCTAATAAAATTATTTTTTTTTTTTTTTTACTATGTCTAGCTTCACTGAATCGTTTCAGCATGGAACCAATGCAGCTGACACTACACTAAGAGGAACAGGATGTGAGCTGGCTTGTGACCCAAGCCTGCTAGAGATGTCAGGAAATAAGATAAGAATATGAATAACATGAACAAAAACATACACGAATTGGAGGTAAAAATATAAAAGACTAGTCTAACAACAGCCTGGAAGTTGTAAGAATGCAAAATGAGGATGCAACTTTTTGTGGGTTTGCAAAAAAAAAAAAAAAAAAAAAAAAAAAAAAGAACAGGAAAGGGAAAGTTGGGGTGGTGGTTGGTCTCCATACAGAGAATACAAGCTGTGTGTTAGGGACATGTTGGTCTGGTGGGGAGAAAAAGGCATCTGGGACTATGGTTTCTGTTTCCAATTTCTGAAAATCACATTAGCATCATCAAAGATGGTTTAGCTTATTGCTGCTGTTGTCTGTAGATAGAATAATACAATGTTTAATGGTTTAGAAATAGGTATAGTAAGGCCTATCCATATCAGCAAGCAACATTTTTCTGTACATTGTAGATTACATATATAAAACAAACCTGAAATTATCTTTTTTAAATCAATGACAGTAATCTAGTAACAGCCCATTAGATCCTTATAGAGGGTCCGTTGAAAAGTTATCTTGAGACATTACTAGGTATAGTTAAAATTATAAATACTAAGCTGATTTTTATTTTTAGTTTTCCACACACGTCATCATTTAAAGACACAAAATTACAATAGTTACCAGAAAGGTTAATGTGTGGAAAAAAATGGGAAGCCCCAAAGAAGCTATTGAAAGCTTTTAGGAAAGGGGCCCATAACACCATACAACCGATAACATACAAGAAAACAAAAAACTCAAATCCATAAACACAAACTAAATATAAATCACAAAAACACACAGCAAAAAAACTCACGCGAAATGGATATTCTCTCTGGTCTTTTTCTGGATAAGCTCTTGCTTAGCTGTGGCCGGCTGGTTCCCCATCTATGATTAGCTGAAAAGTGCCCCAAATCCCGAAAATCAGCCCAAAGCATGGCTGAGACCAGCTACAATCGTAGTTAAGATGTGGGCTTTCTTTTTTCTCACCAGTGCAGGTTGAATTCAAACTGAATCTTTTGGTATTAAATTAATATATTTGATGCTGCTTTTGAATACGATAGTAAGTTCAACACTATCTGAAATATTGTTATATATGTCTGATAGATGTCTGCACGAATGTAAGTCAGATATTCTTTTCAGAGTGTAAACAGCTTCAGAGTTTTTTGAGAGTGCTTGAACTCTGTCTAGACAGAAGTCGTGATAAATGTCCTTTTATAAGTCTAAATATTCCTTGCTCTCTTTCTGTACAATGAAGTGTTTGATAGCGTTGCATAGTTTTATTTCTTAAAGTCACATTAACATACAAAGTCAGTTGTATTAAAATATTTTTATGGGCCATATCTGTTACATACACGTGCAAAATGCCATTTTACTTACACATAATTGAGAATCAAGATATGGTCATGATATAGATTACACATTTGGGAATGTTTCGAAAGTAAAAACGCCTAATATCAGTTATACAGTGCTTATGACGACCACCCCCCTTCACTCGTGTCCCCTGTCACCCTGACACTACAATACAACATATTTTGTCAGATAAATGAAACATGTTAAAACTTCATTTGTGTTGAACCTTGTTAAGCTTACTTGTAGAGATTGCAGTGGATCGCTCTCGCACGCGAGGAGGCCTGGAAACACACACAATCGTTCAGAATGTAACCAATGCAATGACACTACACTAAGAGGAACAGGTGTGAGTGGCTGGACCAAGCTGCTAGAGATGTCCGGAAATGGTAAGATAATCCCTAACATGAGCATCCCATACATGTATAGCTGTGAGGACAATCTACTATTCTGACCTTGCTCTATAAAATTATGGTGTTTTATTGTTGTTTTGCACTCTGTTAGCTTCACTTGACAGCCGTCGCGCATGGACCCCATGCCATGCCACTAACACTAAGAGGCACAGTTGCGTGGCCTGCCCCGCCTGAGCGTGTCGGCACTCCTCAGATCCTGACTTTCACCTGACCCCCTCCCTCCACGATTGTGAGGCCCACCCTCTAAACCGCTAGTCTTACCACCGCCTGGGACGTTTAAGCATGCTTAAGATGGCTGGATGCAACTTTTGATGGGTGTTTGCAAAAAAACACACCACACCACCAAACAAAAAAGAACAAGGACAGGGAAGTGGGGTGTGGTGTCCTCCTACCGCGCCTCGACGTGTCGTGTTCGGGCCTGTGGTCTGTGGGCGAACCGGCATTGGACCTTATGGTTCTGTTTCCAATTTCTGAAAATCACTTAGAACATCAAATATGGTTTAGCTTATTGCTGCTGTTGTTGTAGACGAATAATACACATGTGAATGGTTTTAGCCATTAGTCTAGTAGGCTATACATCTCAAGCAAGCCACCATTTCCTGTACCTGTAGCGTACACTATACAACAAACCGACATTCTCTGTTTTAAATCCAATGACCGTCATCCGTCACAGCCATTAGTCCTTCTAGAGGTCGTTGTGAAAAGTTTATGCTTGAGAGACATTACAGGTCTAGTTTTAAAATATCATACTAAGCTGATTTTTTATTTTATTTTTCCCACACGTCTCTCATTTTAAAAGACAAAATTACAACTAGTTTACCAGAGAAGGTTAATGTGTGAAAAACCGGGGCAACCCCAACCAGAGCTATTGAAAGCTTTTTCCGGAAGGGGGCCACCCAATCCCACCATACAACATATAACATACAAGGAACAAACAAAACTCAATCCATACACTTACAAATAAATACTAAATAACAAAAAGACACAAGCACTACAGCTAACTGATATTCTCTTGGTCTTTTCATGGAATAAGCTTCTTGCTTCGCTTTGTGGCGGCTGGTCACCCAGCTTGATTAGCTGACAACACCGTGCCACACGAAATCCCTACACACACTCGGAGCCAAAGAAGCACCAGGCTGAGGACCCAGCTACCAAATCTAGTTTAAGATGTTTTTCTTCTCTTTTTTTTTCACCAGTGCCGGTTTATTCAAAACTGAATTGGTATTAAATTAATATAATTTGAGGCAGCTGTGATACTTGTAATTTAAACCTATCTGAGATAGTAATCATATAATGATAGATGTTCTGGCACGAATGTAAGTCAGATATTCTTTTCAGAGCTGTAGAAAGCAGCTTCAGAGTTTTTGAGAGTGCTTGAGACTCAGGTAGAGCAGAGAGTCAGTGATAATGTCCTTTTATACATCTAAATAGTTCCTTGCTCTCCTTTCTGTACAACTGAACAGGTGGTTTGATAGCTTGACAGGATGTGTTTATTAAAATTCGCATTAAATACAAAATAGTCAGTTGTATTAAAAGAGAAAATATTTTTGGCGTACATATCTGTTACATAAAGGTGCAAAATGACATTTACTTACACATAATGAGAATCAGATATGTCATGATATAGATTCAACATTTGGGAATGTTTCCGAAATAAAAAGCCTATATCAAGTTATACAGTGACTATGACGAACCAACCTCTTGCAATCGTGTCCCCCTACCCCTGACACTACCAATACAAACATATTTTGTCAGATAAATGAAACATGATAAAACATTCATTTGTGTTTAAATTGTTTATAGCTTACTTGTAGAGACGCGTGATCCATGACATGGTTGGAATGACTGACTGAATGAATAATAATGAAAATAGGTTAATATGAATTAATAGCACTGCTGTGTTTGTGAGTGGACGTCTCAGACCGCAGTTTCTCTTGCATGGCACTAGAGGACAGTGTCGTGTCAAACGAAGACGATATCGACAGCCCAAAGCACTCAAAGATACAATAAATTAACCTGCCCCGTGTTTGTGATTGCAAGTATTCCTACGATATGCGGAGTCCATTTAAAGGACCCAGGCGTGGATTAAATCATTTGCTCATTTTTCACTTTACTTTGTGAATTGGTCCCCGATCGTTCGCAAATACAGTTTGTTGAAAGTCATTGCCTGTTTGCAAAGATGGAGGGCAGAGGGGACTTGGGCCCCGCAGTCCACTATATGCTCAGTTGAGGGGTATGTCTTCATTGATCATAGATATGCTTTGAGGAGCTTCACCGTGACGTGTTTGATATGTAATTAGGCTGCTGCGCGAAATGTCTTCGTCTGTTCACGGTCGTTCATTCAGATGACTGGGTGACGATGCAGTCTGCCGTGTCTGGGATTCAAAACAGCCGCCAACCTAAAACAGCATTTTTGGGCAACATTGGCGGTTCCAAAGTCATACATGGTCGAAACGCGCTTATAATGCGTCTCTAGAGATTTTAGTCTATACAGCTTTGGAGACACATTTTATTTCAAAGGCAGTGCTGGTGCTGGATATGGATGAAGTGAGCAGTGACCATAACCAACCACTGCTTATTATCATCTAGTAAATGGGCTTTATTTATTCACTTTTAGATGTATTTCTACGCCTTATTCCTCAAATTACTAGTGCTATTGAAACCTTATGTTGTCTCAGCGGTAGCTTGGTTTCCCATAATAAAATCTAGCTATTTTTTTTCTGACGGATCACAGACCCCGATTTTTAAGTAATTAACAATTTCACCTAAATTATTTAATTATTTCCCATTTCTACTGGAGTCCTTTGCCTATCTGACTGTGAGAGACAGACTACCAACCATACTCACAAAAAAGTGATAGACACATTACGCAATAATAAGACAGTTTCTTGTAAAGAATATGGCGAGGTATTTTTTATGATCTTTTTGCTTTTTTTGTTTACCATCTTCAGTATTTTCAGATGTCATTAAAAATAAAACCGACCTGCCTGTGCTTGTTTTCCCAGATTTGCTTCTATATAATGTTTTTCTCAGGGAGGGGATCCAGGCAGAAGAGGGCTATCTCCTTCCTGTCCAGGCTGAGGAATGAGCTGCAGACAGACAAACCTGTTCTGGCTCTGACTGATAATGCTGAGGACACAGAGAGGCCTGGAATGAATACATGCGAAGACAGCAGGACCTGATGGAGGGATGGGAGGCCTGTGAGCTGGTTCAAGTCTCCATGGCTCTATGTGGAGTGTTACATGTACCGGAGGATCCAGGAGGCTCTGTATATGAAGTAAGGCAAATCAGCTTACTCCGTACATTATGAGCAGTCAAAATTTCACTAGATATTATACTCAAGTGAAATTACTAAAAATACTGTGGTTAGTGTCACAATTTACTCAATTAAAAGTTAACATATCTTAAAGTTTAATTGAACTTTAGCATTTTAATAGTAAAAAGTAAAATTTTCTCCAATATATTTAATTAACGATATACTCAATCATCAAAAAGTCATCAGTTAATTAATAATTATTACTGTCAAAGTTTTACTCAAAAGTCAAAGCATCTTAAACTTGAATTCAATTTAACAATTGAATTATTTATGATTTTTTTTTATTAATTTAATTATTTAAAAAATGTTTTTTTATTTATATTATTGTAAATTTAGTGTTTTTTATTATATTAGTGTTATTTTAATGTTTTTTATATTATTAGAATTATATAACAAAATGTTTTAAGAGGAGTGGTTAGTAAGATGTCTCTTCACATGACCATATAGCAATTAAATTTCCAAATAAAATGGTTTTAATTTAATTTAAAACAAGTAAAAAAAATTCATGTGTACACAATTTGACATGTTAGTTTAGCAATAAGCGGATAAAATGGATGGATGGCTGGCTGGATGGATGATTATATTATGATATCTATATAGATAAATCCAAGGGAGAACCTAAATATGGACAGGTCTAATGAATGTTAAAGTATGACTTGTCTTAGAAGCAATAGTGTAGTAATCCGTGAAATCGGGTTCCATCATTACTATATACCAGACCACTTGATGTGACATGCATCAAGGCGAAAGGCTAACGTTCAGTTTGAAAGTGCCGAATCTTAAAGGGTCTTTAAGGTATGTGTTTGGTGCGCTACATTATAATTAACCAAGTGTTAAATTGTACTCTCGCTCCATGTTGCACTTTCGGTATAGTTGAAATTGTTACTGACGGGTGTGCTCATTACTTTGTTTTCCACTACCCACCAATGGAAAGGTTTGGACTGGTTTTAAAGAGGGAAAGACGGCAAAGCGTTCTTTGAATCTCAACAGGCTGCGGATAAAATCCCTCGTGTACGATACCTTGCATGGAGGCCCGTCGTCACGCCCGGAACATGGAGAAGGACTGACCTGAGTGCGCCGCATGCCGATACGACAGCTATTCCCGCTCAAGTTACCTCCCAGGGTCATTGTCTCCGGAGTTTACCTTTCCTAGTTTGCGGGGTCTCAAAGCATATAAGGATCCCTGCCTTTTCAAAACGATTGTTTATGTGCAGGCTAGTGTTCTCGAACTACAACCCAGCCCTAAAATACTATGAAAATCATCCCTGTCCTTTGTTTTGCGTGAAGGATGGAAAAAAAATATTCTATATCTGAGTTCAGTTAGCCATAACTCACAAGCTTTAAAAGAGGTCACATCTATTAATGTTAGAAGAAAGAAATCCTTTTTAACGCACAATGACAGTCCAGTTTGTGGGTGGTTGAAGCTAACATGTCCTAGCGTGCGCTAGAGTTTTTCCCAGCTGCACTTTTTGTAGACTTAATGGATATAGTACCGCGTGTTGGTGAGACAATAATTGTCAAATAATCTGGTGTATTGGGTGGTATTGGTTGAAGTCCTCATCTGTTGGGGAACAAGTGTTGGACTCTGTCCATCTCTGGCGGTCAGGACAGAACTCACGCTCAAAAGGGTCCAAAGTCCCATCGATTCCTTTCCTGATCATCCCAGCGCTTACAATCACTCCTAGTGGATACTCCAAGCAATAGGTTCTGGTATCATAGTTGCTGGTTGCATGCTTGCAAGGATCCAGATCGTTCAGTGGATAAAGAGATATGCCAGAGTGGACATTGTTGTTAAGGATAGGGACGACGCTGTGTTTTGAGCCTTTTGTTGTTATGCTGAGCTAGGTCCCCTGCTAGCTTGTCTTGTGTTCCCCCCCCCCCCCCCCCCTTCGCCGGGATTAGGCCAAGCAACATCCTATTTCATGTGCCAGGATCGCATCCCGGTGGTTCGTCTCAGAGTCGTCACCTAAGACAGACTTTTTAGTGTGTGGACCATCATGGCAGGACCGGTAGGCATCCAACACCTCCAGCCCGATACACGCACCAGTTGTGATGTCAGCCCAGCTGGCGGCCGTGTGGAAGCAATTTCATGAATGAGGGGTACATGGTGTTCCTCAACATAGACCACGGATCGTTTTTGGAACCCTTGCCATCCCATGGGGTTTCGGCTGGACAGTGGCGGGTGGATGGCGGCTGATCGTCTACAGCACGCCGTCATTCTCCAGGGCTGCTGAATCTGATCTCTCGAGAATTGCAAGAGGTGGACCGTAGAACTACAGGACGCTTACCTTGAGATAAGGAAAGGGGAGCACACGGGTCGTTCCGTTTTGATCAATGCAATTGAGGGGGGTTCCAACCTGCCCCTCTCTTGCAGCTCCTCATGACACTGAAGTCTGATGTTTCATATTGTGGGCTTACAGCCAGGACCATGCTGGAGAAGCTCAGCTCGCTCGGCATGGTCCCAGCAGACTGGGATGACTACACTAGCAAATATAGGTCATGTGGTTTACAGTTTTTGGCGGATCGCACCACAGGAGTGACCGTCGAGCAGGTCTGTGTTTTAAAGAAAGTAGAGTCCCTCACCTGAAGAAGGCAAGTACCAGGCAGCAAGCAGATGAAGGACCTAAAATGCACTAAGCGCTGGTTCAGTTACTAGACATGGGCCAACAAATGTGTTGTTGTTTTAAAGTCTGTTGGCTTGGAAGTTTTTAATATGCAACAGTTGTTTCATTTGGAAGCCAAATCCCGTAATGAATCCTCCCGATTTCTGCATATCAAGACACCTGAAAATAATCTTTAAACCTAGACCTAATGTCCATTGGGTAAATTGGCATCATGGCATTTTATTTGAAACCTAGACACTCTTTTGATCATGAGTTTTACCCATTCTATGATCTTTTTTGTTTTGCATTGTGGAATTGTATGGTTTAGCTGAAAAATACTGTGCCATTATATATATATATATCCATATATATATATATATCTATATATATAATATATATTAGTCACAGCCATCTCAGAGAGTTTTTTTACTGGTTTACAACCTTTTGTATTGACTAGCAGATTTTTGAAGATAGAGTTTACCAGGTTGTGTGAAAAGTTGCACCCATGATTGATTTAGATTTTTTACAGCTTAATTTTCTGGAGCCTGCTGGAACCAGATTCTAGTCAGAGATACCTAGGCGTATTGTACTGCATCGACGAACATGTTAAACATAAATGCCAAGCGAGTTTTTGACCACCTGAACATGCAACTGAATGTGAAAGTTTCCAGAGCAAAAAAAATATATTATATTATTTTTTTAAATGAAAACTCTACACCTTAATGTAGATGGTGTATTTAACAATTCGATTTAGATTTGCATTTTTCTCATTTCCTCTCTGACCTTTCCACCTTTTGAGAGCGTGCAATCTTGTTAACGTTGTTACAAGGTGTTTTTTTTAGTGTTATTTGGTGTGTGGTGGATGCTGGTCCTTGGCTTTGTAGTCCAAGGAGCCTTTGCTTCCATTCTACAAGAGCACAAAGAAAAGAGATAAAAAAATAAAGCAAAACCCAAAGATTTAACTGCATGAATGATGTAAATCACGTGAACGACTATCTTTTTGGGTGTTTTAGGTGGGGTCAGTTTTCGTTCAATGCTGTTTTTTCACTAAAAATACAAGAGGCCATGGGTTTTTTGGGTCTTTGAACTGTTTTCCAGTTCCCTTAACCTGGGCAAGAAGCTAGAGCCTGGACTAGAAAGATTTCAGCTGGGCCACTGACACCAGCTGACTTAATCTTGAAAGCATGATGGTGAATATTCTTAGTTTGTTCCCCCCGTTTTCCTTTTAGTGTTTTTCTCCTCCTCAGAAACCTGCAGGCAGGCAGATTGTATACATTCCTTTTTTGCGTACTCTCATACACACTGTGTCACCATAAAGGTTTCAGCAATACAAGTTTGTCTTTTATTTTTTGCAGCTCTATTTTGTAAAAGAACTAATAATTGCTAGCAATAGCCATCAACATGCTTTAATTTTAATAACATTAGCAGTCTCGGCCATTGTTTTTGGAGACAGTGCTGTAGTATTTTGTAATTAAAACAAATTATCAAAAAAAAAGACAATTATAATCACATCTTGGGATTGTCCTAAATTCGTAAGTTTTTTCCCTACCAAGTCTCGTCATTTATATTGGATCAGCAAATAGACTACAATAATACTGTAAACATTGTGATATTACTACTTGCAATTTGTAACTATTTTTTCTTGCTACTATTTTAAAATTTGTTTTAGACTAATTTTCCTTGCGCGTGTATTAACTTTCTTTCTTCTTCTTTTTCCTTCTGACACCATGACGCCCAAACCTTGTGAACATAGTGTTTATTTTGCGCAGCAACACAGAAAGTATTACCAGGAAATTTAAAATACTAATAGTTTTCCTTTTTAAAGATAAATCAAAACTCAAATTTAGCCAAATGTTCCAAACCAAGACAGCCAATTTCATGAGAAACGCACGGACACCTACACACACTTTCCATTTCGAGCTTATATAGTAAAGTACCACAAAGAAATTATTACGACAAACAACAGATTTTATTTTTCCCTTCTGTAGCTGAGCTGCAATATTGGTATTTCCCTTAATTAACCTTTTTGCAAAAATCTCCTCAACAAATGCAATCAATTTCTTTGAAGTAAAAGTTTCCCACTTGGGGGCCACAGATAAAGTGAGTTTTAAACAAAAAACACAACATCACCTGTACAATCCAAAGGTCTTTGTGTGGCAAGTAAAAAAAACATCAGTTGGGTGGACCCAACACCTTCCTATCCCCTCTTGTTTGTCCCTTTAACAACCTAAAACCACATTGGTGTTTCGCATGTGACCTTCTCTGAAGAGTGACATGCAGCTCTGAACTGAAGCCACCTACCGAGTGACTCCCCCCACCCACTATTACACCCGCACTCCCCACCTCACTCGACACCTCGCGGTGACAGACCCCGCCAGTATCGCACCTGTCTGTCTTAATGATTTGTTTAATACCACTAATTTGTTTACCCTCATTTTTTTTTTTAAGGTCCCACCCAGACCCACATGTAAAGAGGTAAAAGGACCACAGAAAGGTCGACAGAACTACATCAGTGAGGGGAAATGCCCATCCAGCTATACTTTGTGGGGGTGGTGCTAAAATCTTATGAGATCAGAGGGACTTATATAACTGATAATCTAAACAACTGATTCATTTCTTTTGTGAGTTTCCACAGAAATAATAGTGTGGGGGTCCCTTGGGGGGCATGTGGGTCTAAAGTGGTCTCCTCAGGGGGGGGGGGGGGGGGGGGGGGGGGGGGGGCGTAATGATCCTGGTTGTGTGGTGAGTAATAGAAAGGGTGGGTGGGGGCACTCGTGTGGGGGCATCATACGTCTTGACTGAAACTATATCTCCAGTCTTTCCTCGAACTTTACAGGTTTTGCTCATTTGGGGAGGGGGGGGGTGCTTTGTGGTGGGCCTGGGGGGGGTTCTAAGAGTGTAATATTTAAGGGGCCACACGGACAAAAGGATTTTTTTTTTTTTGTGTTTTTTTGTTTTTTGTTCGAATAAAATTTATCAGTTTTTTAAAAAAAATACGGAAGAACTAAAGAGAATAAGAAAAATTGGAAAACAAGAAAAAGTAAGTAAAGAGGTCTTTTAATAAAGAGAAATGAAAGAGAGGAAAAATGAGAGCATGAACAGAACTCGCAAGTCTATCTTGAGAAAAACGGGTCACAACTTGTGGGGGTGGGGGGGGGGCCGGGGGGGGGGGTAAAGGGGGGACTGTATTTTGTTAAGGAGGATTAGGGGGAAGGGCAGGGTGGTGGGTTGGGAATACAAAAGCAGAGACAAAGACGTTCGGAGGAGGGACTTTTGAGAAAGAAAAAGGTAAAAAAAAAACATGAGACTGGAAAAAAAAATAGAAAGAAATGTGGGTCTTTTTTTTGTGTATTCTATATGTTTTGCTCTTTTTTGACAGCATGTACTTTAAAAAAAGAGGAGCTCATTCTCTCCGCGGTTGCTTGAATGGGTTTTTTCCATGGTTTGTCTGAAGGTCAGACCTCCAACAACAGCTGAGAGGCTTGCTGTGCCCAGTCAGCGTACGCAGGACCCCAGCACGAGTCCCAGAAGAGATAACCCTAGGAGGGGGGTCTTTTTTTTTGATTTTCTTCTTCCTCCAATTCCCCCTTCTTTCCCTTTTCCCCCGTAATTCGTTTTTTTCTCTTTCCTTCTGCTTATTTTCTTTTTTTCCCCTTCCCCCCTGCATTTCCTGTATATTCTTTTCATTCCGAGTCTCCCCGGACTTCCGCCTGCCTCCCTCCGAGTCCCCCCCCCTTCTCCCCTCCCCCCTTCCCCTTTTGTCCATATATTTTCCTTTCCCTTTTTTTTTTTCTTTTTGTCCCCCCTCCTGTCACCACTTCCCACACCCCTCTCGACCCTTTTGTACCTCTCAAAGTCATGCAGCAAACCTTTTGGGGGGTATCAAGCCCTCTCCATGTTCCCGCTATCTGTGATAGGTCTCCTTAGTCGTTCCCCCAACCCCACCCCACAAACCCCTCCTCAGCTGCACCTCATCCCCCCATCGTGATGTCCCTATGCATCGGTTGGATCCTCCCAACCTCGTCTGACCCCGTACCACTCCCTGACTCCGCCGCTGTTATAGAACATAAAGTCGTCGTCCCAGGGGTAGCCTTGATCCCTACCATGTCTCATTCTTTCTTCCCTTGTATCGCCGCATCCACTCCTCTGGGCTCTTTTCACTGAGCCACCCCGGTGTTCCTACTACCTGGATCCACACCGCGTTCTACCTATACCCGCCGGTACTATCAAACATTGTCAGCACACCGGCTACAGGTCTGCTGTCTACATTAACTGTAGCTCCTGTCGTTCTGTTTCAATGTTTTTTTGGTATGTGGGGGGATTGTTTTTATCGTTGAACATATCAAACAACCTTTCTTCCAAAGACAAAAATAATCTTTACCACACTTCATTTAATTTTCCATATCACCACCTTTAGGATTGCTATATTTTTTTCTTTACTAACTTCTATAAAACATTTGTAAATTTTTCGCACGTTCTACCATTTAATCAGCCTCTTTTGTTCGGGCTTCTTTGGCGGGGACATGTCTCCTTACAAATGTTTGTTTAGCACCTCCACCTCCTGTTTTGTATACCTTCTTCCACCTACTTGTTACTTTTTTCAGCACCTAACATAACACAACACCTCGCATGTTAAACCCTTTCTTCCACACATTTATCCCCATTTGTCTGAACATGTTTTCACAAATTGGCTTCACAAACCATTCCATTTTTAATCCATAGAGTGTCCAATTATTCACCCACTCATTTCCCCATTTAAATATTATTGATTATTAGTTATTCCTATTATATTTTAATAGCCATTATGCGCGTCTGAACAATAGTTAAAGTGTAAATGGCTATTTGACACAAACAACGGTTTTCATGATATTTCATGAACCTTAGAATCCCTGCAGTTGCAGTAACATCATCTTTTTTTTATGTGACTATAGGTTGTGGCTATAGGATTGTAGGTTTGTGGATGACCCCGCAGTTAATGCTAGAATGGCCTTTGGGCATTGTTTTTAATTCTGGTGGTTCACACATTTCTTCCTTGCATGTCATCCTCACGTGCCTCTCTGACTAAATTAGAGTTTATTGTTAATGTTCGAGGTTTGTGCTGGTTAATTATTAGTATTTCTTGACTTCCTTGTAAAAAATAGGTTAAGTATTGTAAACACCACCAATATGACATGGGTCACGTGAATTAAACACCCGGCACAGAAATAAATGTACATTTGAAAGAGTCTCTGGTCCAATTTCTGTCTCTAGACCTTTATGAAAGTACGTTTAGTGAAAACCACTACACCAAACAGGGGACGAACATTTTTCACTTTCAGAAGAACTGAGATGAGGTATCTAGGGGAAAGTTAATAGATTAATAAAACCTAATGGCGGCATGTTTTAAAAGACTATTATTAAGTAAAAGCCTATTGTTTTAATTGGTTTGTCTCCCTTCTGACAATGGATGAGAATATTACGGGTTCACTTTAAAATGTGGCCAGTTCATCCATTTTTTTGCTGTGGAGGCTGCTTGGGGCACCCCAAATGTCATGCACCAGCACCTGCAGGTCCTTTATTTTAGTTATGCACTGAAATCTGTTGGACATCAGACGTAAAGATAACATAAATATTTACAACACATACTGACAATAGGCCCAGTAGGAAATGGGAGGGTCCACACTTGGTCCGCCAGAGTGTTTTGCAAGTCACGTGACATATTCTCGCTGGTATATTTACAAAGTTTCCTTTTGTATAATTTATATATAGAGTTTTATTTATTTATAAGGGATGCACAATGGTATGGTACCATATTGGTTATTGCACAATAAGTATTGGGAATTTTTTTTTCCCCGCATATTGAACCAGTGTTAGGATAAGTTATTAGGCATTACCTCTTTTTTTTCCCTCGTCCCTCTATTATAATAAATAATGCTGTGAGTCCTAATTCACTTGTCACCTTTAACAATAAACTTAAAAAACCCCCTACTGACTTTGAGCCTGTATGTTTTATTTTTAGATGTCCTTCGACTACACCTCATTGCTTTTAAAAAAATCTCGCTACGACTGGCCAATCCTTATCCACTTATCGATATTTGTGCCCGGACCTTTGACCTAATGGTGCCAAACTTGAGGGTCCTTAATTTGCCGCACATGAAGCTTTATTACTAGTGACGTTATGGTACAACAACAAAGTCAGTTTTCCTCTGCAGTAGCGAGCTGTCTTGGTGCTTAGCCTGGTTGCTATCTCATTCACTGTGCTCGTATATTGCTCTATCCTTTTCTGTCTGTAGGTCCCAGTGTGTTGTGGTATCTCCTCAGGCAGGGTGTTGCAATGGTGTTGGTTGCAGTGGACAGACAGGAGCTGGAAGCAAGAGGCACAGGCGTGACAGAGAAGGAGACCGATTATGTGCAGGTGCAGTGACTCGCCTTGGGCATCAGTATGGAGTCTGGTCCTGTGCGGATGTACAGCTTTCTCAAGAGGCATCAGGAACGGGTATTTGGATTCACAGTCTTGAGAAGGCGACAGCGCTATGATCTGGTAAGTGCCAGATTGTGCATGACTCATTGCCTCTGGCTATAAAGCATTACTGGAGTCAAAAAAATTGGTCCCTGGTGGAGGGAACTGTCATTAAAAATCTCATAAAATTTATATTTCTTCAAAAGAGAATAACACATCAATGTTGAAAAGTGAGGTCATGGTTACATGTCATGCACTCGGCACGTCCTTGAGTAAAAAAGGCTGGGTTCTGACGTATCTTTCATTCACATGTCCTATAGACATTCAAATGTTTGTACAGTGTTTCATGCCAAAAACATTGTGGATTTATGAGAGCTTCACATTTTAAGCTATTGGGGAAAGTAGCAATAAGAGGCCGGGGGCTTAAATGTCCATTCAGGAACAGCGGAGGACATTTGCCACTTATTAGGTCAATTGGTAACATGAGTGGGTAAAAAAGAGCCTCTCAGAGTGGGCGTGTCTCTCAAAGTCAAAGAGGGCCCGAGGATGCACAATTCCCCACCCAATGCTGCTGCGGAAAAAATAGTGGAACAATATCCAGAAGGAGTTTCTAGGGACAAAAATTGCATAAGAGTTTGAAGTTCTCAGCATCTACGTTGCATAATATCATCAGAGATTCAGAGGACTCTGGAACAATCGTCTGTGCGTAAGGGTCCAGGCCGGAAAAACCTACGGCTGCCCGTGATCTTCGGGCCCTTAGACGCACTGCATCACATACAGGAAGCTACTGTAATGGAAATCACAACAGGGCTCAGGAATAGCTTCAGAAACATTGTCGGGTGAAACACAATACACGTTGCCATTCGCCGTTGGGGGGGGGGGGGCGGCTAAAAATCTCTATAGGTCAAAAAAAGACAGAAGCCATATCCAAACAGATCCAGAGTGGCAGGTGTTTTCTCTGGGCCAAGATCATTTAAACTGGACTGTGGCACAGTGGAAAAACTGTTCTGTGGTTCAAAAACAAACAGAATTTGAGGTTCTTTTTGGAAAAACTGGGACGCCATGTCATCGGATAAAGAAGGACAAGGAAACACAAGTTGTTATTAGCGCTAGTTCCAGAGCCTGCATTCTGAGGGATGCGGGGGCATGAGATTGTGGCATGGGCAGTCTTCCACATATGGAAAAGGCACCATCAATGCTGAAATGATATACAGTTCTAGAACACCATATGCTCCCATCAGACGTCGTCTCTTTCAGGGAAGACCTTGCATTTTCCAACATGACGATGCCAGACCACATCTGCCTCAATTACAAATCTGCTGGCGTAGAAGCAGGCTTCTGGGTACTGACATGGCCAGCCTGCAAGTCCCATCTTTCACCCTAGATAAAAACATTTGGCGCATCACAAAGGGAAGAGCGACCAAGAAGACTCTAAGCCAGTTTGAGCAACTAGAAGCCTGTCATTAGACACGAATGGGACAACCTTCCTATTCCTAAACTTGAGCAAATTGTCTCCTCCGTCCCCGACTTTGCGACTGTTCTAAAACGAAGAGGAGATGCCACACAGGGACACCATGGCCTTATCCCAACTTTTTTGAGATGTTTGATGCCATGAAATTAAAATCAACTATTTTCCCTGAACATGATACATTTTCCGTTTAAACATTGGATAGTCATCTATGTTGTATTCTGAATAAAATATGAAATTGGAAAACTCAAATTATATGCAGTCTGGTTTTATCACAATTTGTACAGTGCCCCAGCTTTTTGGAATCAGGTTGTACATTTATGCAGTCATTTGGTCTGTTTTTTCTCTACACCAATGTAAATATATCCAAAGAACTGTTTTTCGACTACTATGCATGTGCCCTACTACTGGCTGACATTACTGTTTTCCCTTACTATATAGTCGGGGGACTTATGCTATTTGGAATTGCAGCGCATGGGTTTGCATTTACAATGGGCAAACGCCAAAGATTTTTGGGTGTGATGTGAAACGACATGAACACAGAGATTTTACTATAGGAAACATGTCAAACTCAATGCCCACAGGACCACAGGCCTAATTCTTGGCCCGCCACTCATTTAATGTGGCCCGCGAGAGCATAGATGTCTTTAAACTAAAAATCTAAAATAAAAAAACTAAGTAATCAATTTTAAAAATCAAAAAATGGAAGTGCGATCAATACCAAAAATTTATGTTTCTTGGCATTTCGATTTATACACAGAATTGACTTTGGTGTGCTTTATATTTGATCCGCAATGGTTAGGATTAGGGGTGTGAGGTTTCCGTTGATGACTGCGTGATGGCTACACTACGGAATAATGGGACCTCATCAATGCTCGAGCACCTTGCGGAAATGGCAAGCAGCACACATGGAAAACACGGAGTATCCATTCATGTAACCAAAATTACAACAAAATCAATGCAGCTTTAAGACCACCGTACTTTTTCTCATTGGTATAGTAGTTTGAAGGAAGTTTTCTATGGAGTTATTTAAGTAACAAAATGTTCAGAGTGCATTTATATAGCCTATGCAAGCGAACCCATCTAAAATGCCGTTGAGCACAATCCTCTCTGTTCGCAGGTGGATGCCCATTCATTCACAACAAAAACGCGCTCTGCTATTGGGTCAGACTTAAGTTCTGTGCGGGAACATTTTTTCCTTAATTAGATGTCACTTTGATTTTTTTAAACAACTTTTCAAGTCAAAGCCTTATGCTTTCAGAATAACCATTTCAACTGTGGGAATATGTGGCACAGATACTCATCCTTGCCTGTTCTCTTACTGTCCTTCCTTTTAAAGCTGTTAGCAAGAGGTGCAACTGAAAAGTCTCACAGGGGCAGCCCTGATGAAAGGCTGCCTGATTATGTACAAATGAAGCACAGATGTTTCTGCCTGCACCTTATTTTGCCGGTCTGTATGCATTGGAAGGGGGGTGGCGCTTCCGGGTGGATTTGGTAAAAGGAGAGGCCCGGTAAGTCGTGTTTGGAGCTTGACCCTTACCTGACAGCTCCTGATGAGCTCGTTCCTGGAGCAGGTTACTGCTGCTGACGTTAACTGCCCAGTCTGGTGAGGCAAACTGACGCAAGGAAACTGGAGGAAAATGACGGACGTGTAGTACCTGACAACTGGGTGTTAGGACCCACTGGTGTGAGGGGAAGTACAGTAAGTCACATGGAGTGCAGACATGATATGAGGGACTAAGGATGTTTAGGGGAGACAGACCAGTTCAAGCGACCGGACAGCAGAGGGGAATGCAAGTACAGAGTAGATACATTATTACTTGCAGCAATGTGGATTGGGTTTCTTAAAAAGATTTGGTAAAAAAATCCCCTATAATGTTATAGCCTATATGTAAATGTTTACTATAATAAGATCCCGGCCAACAAAATGTTACACAATCAGATCCTGATCTACACAGCGTTTTTCAGTCAAGTCATGAGTGAAGGATATAGTGTTGGGCAATAGTTTCAGGGAGTAGGCCAGTGTTTAACAAGGGGACGGTGGTGATCTGCTCTTTACCAGTTTACAGGTTAAGTGGTTTCTGGCCACCCAAGATAGCTTAGTAACCTGCGTTTTACCAACATTTAATCTATTCTTTATTTTCATACTGTTTGGATTCTCTGTTGTAGAATGACAGTCATCATTATGAGTGTCCATGCATGGTTTTATACAGTGGTTTGGATGTCAGAGTGTATGTGTTTGTGTGATATTTTCGGGCTGAGAGACAATAATCTCTATTTAAAATTTCATTTGGAGCGCTGGAACAGCATGTACCTGCTCTCAGCGCCTTAATAAGATATGCACCTGTTGATGCGCTGCGATGCACTCTTGGTGGCTCTGACGGGAAACAATATCTGGACATATCGCTAATACAATGTTAAAAAGAGGGAACATCTCTGAAAACACTGATCTTAAAAAAAAGTCATAATCATTTTACTGTTAAGTAAGAATTTGAGGGTAAAAATGAATGATCAAAAACAAGGCCATACACATTCATCGGCTGCCTTTAGGTAACAATTGCCTATGGTGTCCAGCGACCAACCATGTGCACTAGTGCCAGAAACAGCAGGAAAGAGGAGAGATGCCAAGCATGAAGACTACGCAAGTGTTATGAAGTAGGATGGTGAAAGGGAGTACATAAAAGAGATTCCGAGGATTTATCTCCATTCTTCTCTCTTTATTTCCCACATACACCTATATGCACCATCTGTTATGATACTAGAGACGATTTTCCCCTACTTCTATCTAGGAATCTGCAACATTCAGAATTTTCAGGTTTAGTTCTTAACTTTTCCCTAAAAAAAATAAAAAAAAACCCCCCCGTGTTAATACAATTACAGTTCTTTAATGTGTGGCATGTGTGTGAGAGAGAAATAGTAATTTTATATTTAATGTATTGCATTATATTAATTTCACTTTTTATATGTAATCATTGTATTATTAATAAATAAAATTATAAATAAAAAAATATAAATTGCTTTGGATAATTCACATGGAAAAAAAAAATAATGCTGCATCCTGTTAGTTTTAACTGAAATTAGATTTAAAAGGTTTTTCTTTTGATTTCTGAATGGGTGCAAAAAATCAGGCCATGCCAAACTTTTAGTCAACTAGTTTAGGATAGACTAAAAGTATAATCGACATGTTATCCATTGCTAGGTATTCGTACAGGACGCGGAGGGCCGCGCTATCAGGTCGTGAGAGGAAAGAGGAGCAGTACATGAAGATCCATAACAAGTAGCTACAGTGAGCAGGATCCAAACCGTACCAGTTTGAGAACAGCTCCCCGCGCGGACAAGAGGACGAAGAGCAGCGGCGTGTGGTCAGTGCTTTATGCATGCCTCCTGACCATGTGCTGGTGCTGCTTCTGGGGCAGAGCCCCCCGCAGTCTGCTCACGACAGAAACACAGCCGCCCATGAGTACACCGAGGTCACCATGATGTCCCCTGCTCACAAACCCTGGCTGACAAGAACTCGTCCCACATGATTTGCCTGGGCTAAGAACCAGTCCAGGTAACCTCCTTTCAAAGATCAATTAAAGTGCAAACAACAAGGGAGAGAGTTTTTTAAATCTGAAGGAAGCACTTCTAGGAAAATGAACCCCCAGTGACCAGCTTTATTTTGCCAGTTTTTGTAACCGTGGCAGCAGGTTTCGACAGCACAGGTGGCAGAGATTCAAATGACAAGGTCCAGGTGTTGAAGATCAAAGAACATGGTGTTTTATTACAGGGATCTGTGCTGCGCCGCAGTTTTGATTTGGCCTCCAGCTGAGTTTGCACACATTCAAAGACTTTGCTCATGTATATTTGATGTTCAGTACATTGTCTTAATAAGTCCTCCTCAGAGAATAAACAATTTATCTTATGAGATACGCGGACCAACTTAAATGTTGTATGAGGGGTGCACAACCCTAAAATGTCCTGGTTCCATAATTATGTTACTTGCAAGGTGGAATTTTGTTTCTCTTATACAGCACCAAAGAAGATCATTTCAATTATAGGCAAGGAAATATGCCCCGTGAAGTGGTGCAAGCATCCCAACTTTAAGTAATAGTAGTAGTCTTTACATTTGATTTGCAACCCATTCTAGGTGTTTACCTCAAATCATGGGGGCAGTTGTAGCCTAATGAATGAGAGTCGCGACTTTGTAACCCCAAAGGTTGCGGGTCAGTCTCAGGTCCGGCAGGAGGTTGTAGTGGGGGGAGTGAATGTCCCACACGTCTCTCCACTTTAAAAACCACGACTGAGGTGAGACCCTTGAGCAAGGCACCAAAATCCCAACTACTACAAACCCCACAGCATTGGCTGCCCACTGCTCCGGGTGTGTGTTCACGGTGTGTGTGTGTTCACTGTTGTGTGTGTGCACTTGGATGGGTTAAATGCAGAGCACAAATTCCGACTACGGGTCACCATACTTGGCCACACTTCACTTTCACACCCCAGTCCCATTAAATTCACACTAAGGAGGGACATGACTACACAACTTACACTTCCATTAAAAAAATTGGGGGTTGTTAAATGTAAACAGAAATATTGAGAAATCTTACTTACAACTAATGTTAACTACATTTTTATATATTTTATAATGTATTTACTCCTGTGATGGCAAAGCTGAATTTTTCAGTATTGACTGACCTCAAGCTTGTCAACAGGGGTCCAGGATCTCTCTCTGCATGATCAGATTCAGTTGTTGGAGAGCTCTTGGCTGGAGGTTTGTGATCGGCATCGGCCTCATATGGAGGTCTATTCATTCACCTGGGAAACTCATCTTGCTCAGGATCTCATCCTGTATAGGTACTGGATATTCTGCACCTCCTCTTGTAGTAGGCCACAGTACAATCAGTATTTCCATTTTTTTTGTCTGGATCCCTATTTGGAACAACTCATTTAGTTAAGGCTATAATAAAAAATCTAAAACTTGAATCCAAGCTAAATGACTCACTCTCGCTGTTACCAAATCTACTTCATCTAGTCCAGACATGGAAAACTGTGCAAATAATCACATTTGAGAAGCTTTGAAAGCACATTAATTAAATTGTTTTGAATTCATTTAGTTTTCAATTAACTGTAGAAGATATAATGGAAAAGCACTAACATGCCGTGACAGAAACCTGCGGGGACTTCGAATGAAACTCAGGGCTTTATTTTTTTTTTAGTCTCAGGCAATTTTGCTGTTAGTGTGATCGTGGGCTTTTGGAAGATGATCCCCCCCCCCCCATATTGACCTGATACATTCTCGCTATATTGCTTATTTTTTGCTTCAATTTCATAAAGAACATTGAGTTGCAATGTAGATTTTTTTTTTCCCCATGCAGAAGGGATTTGGCCCAGCAGAGGGGCATGCCTCACAAAATAAATGAATGAGTAAGAAATGAAAACTAATTGTTAAAAAGGATGTGAACTATTTACCAGAGTGCCTAGTGCTCGCTATTCAGAAGAACCATGTCACAAGTAGATTGTAATTAAAGAAGACCCGGTTGGGAAACAGGCTCCTTAAAGGGTTCTGAAGAACAGCGTCATCACTAAGGGAATACGGAATCTAATCAAAAACCAGCATCCCGTTAAAAAGATGACGGATTGATAGCGTTAATAAAGAATCCTGGATGACGGAGGAGAAAGGGTGAGTAAAAATTTGATAAAAAAAAGATAAGATGGCTGAATGAGAGAAAGGAAGAACTGCTAAGATAGGATAAGGAGCTAAAGAAAAGACAGATGATCTAAAGAGAGTCCATTAGAGTCCGTCTTTGCTCTAGAGCAAAGTAAACAGTAAAACAGCATGTACAATGTTTGTCAGCTTCACTAGAGGAGGTGGAAGCCCGTGGAAAGAAAACAACAGCGGCGATTTTAAGGACCTATTGCAATAAATGAGATAAACAATCTCTTGGCATTGGTAAAGAGCTGGTCTACCTCTTTACAGGAGCGAAGGAGAATGTGTCGAGGGGGATGACTGAGATTTTCGACATGATCTTGGCGGACTGTAACGCTTCCGTAGTCTCAAACTCAAGCTGGAGGAATTCCTATGTCTCAAAGCCATCGTACTTCTCCAATTCTGGTGAGTCTGCAAGTCACAGAGAGTGAAGGAACTTTGTGATTTGAGTACTTCAGGTAATCTTCCAGAGTCTCTTATGCTGACCAAGGTGGCCTTTATTCTCGATCAAAAATACAGTGGCCTGGTTTAACAGATTTTCTTTTAGAGTGTGGACACCTATGATAGGATTTTATTCGGCACTCTCTGTATAAACATGTCTCTAGGTGTAAAACCCTAAACATGTCTTAGGTGTCAGTTGATATGAAATGTTTAAATGGTTTTTGTTTATCTTTTCTAGTCTGATCATGGTGGCATTTTCATTCTGTTAATCAGTTCAGTGGAGCCCCTGATCAGGGACAGCTTCATGGTACAGTGCATGCCTGGAACAAACATCACTGATGCCCCTCATTTACTGCATCAGTAATCAGGTGCCTCCCTACAGCTGCAGTGTCAATCGACGTCAGGCCCAGCTTCCTGCTGCTGCTCTCACACATCAGACACATGAGGTAAGAACAGATAAGAAGATTAACAAACATCATTTCATACACACTACCATTGAAAAGTTTTGGTGGTCAAAAAGATAATCATTCTTTAAAGAAATTAATACTTTTGTATCACAGCTCCCATGTTTTTTATATAGAAAAAAAGAGGGTTTGAAGAGGCTTTACCCGTTTGATGGGACCTTCTTACATTCATAAGTCAATCATTAAATATTTTTTTGAATTATTACTGCTTACTGTCATTGCTCCTTTACATTTGTTTTTCTTTTTTTATTTTTTTTGAAAGCACACAAAGAATGGAGCACTTATACCGAATGCAATGTACGAATCGAGTTCCCACTGTATGACCTTTTTATAGAGATGCTGGACGTCCCAACAATTCCATTTCTTCAGTTACAAGTGCAGCGACTGTGGGCACAGAGTGAAGAAAAGGACTCTTCGTCTACACCACAGTCGCCACAGCAGCGCAGCTCCTCCAGAGGTTCCTGGAGCCCTGGCGCCCAACACGGCCAGAGTCCAGAACCCCTGATCTACTGTATTTCAATCCAACAACTGAGGAATGTGAAGACTGTGAACCAGTCAGTGCTGTCTAATGCGATCTGGTGAAGATGGAAACTGAAGTTCTCCTTTCTCTCTCTCCTTGTGCCTTATCAGAGAACACTTTACCCGATTCTGGAAAGACCCATCGATTTATAGAAATGAACACATTTTTAAAACCGTAAAAACATATTTGAAGAATGGCGTGGCAGGTTGTCAGTCTTCAAATTAAACCTATACAGCTATGGGTCACTTGATTCATTAGTTCTGTAAGACATGTTTGAAAAAGTGGGGTCAAACTTGTGTGAAAAAGGGCTCTTAGGCCTTTGTGGCGCACTGAGACAGATTTAGTGTAGAAGCTGCTAATTTTCTTAAAAAAACAGGTGAGGTATTACTTGACATTCCACTGTCAAATCTGAGCTGTCAGTCAGAAGTGGAATGTTACCATAACTGTTAGACTAAAAGACTCATTTTTGCAGCATGTGTTAAATTTTTTTTCATGTACTAATTCTATATTGCATTATGGCAATAATAATAGTTAGGTATAATTACAAAGCAATGCTTAATATAAAGTAAACATTTACACTATAATATAAAGTGTGGAAAAAAACTGACAAAACTGAAAACAGGAGAAATGTTGAACGGCCCTTGGAACAAAGAAAAAGTCAATTTATGTAAATATATATATATATATATAATATATATATATATATATATATATCTGCTTTATTTTAAATATGTTAGTATGTAATTTTAACTCAATGGGGGAAAATGCTCTGTGATTAGGGTGATATTAGTGGCAAAATCTTTTTTGTGCAAAGACGTTATTGGTCGGTTAATATGACAAAATGTTAAAACACTATTTTTACTGTATTAAAGTGCTGTCTTGGTGGTTTTATGGCCATGTTAACAGACATATAAATGCTGATTTTTCTAAGCATTTGTGAAGGCTACATAACGGCCTATAATCACATGTACACATTTAATGCAGGAACTGACACTGTCTGCCTTGCACTAGATTGTCATATTTTTTCCTCAAATCTGTGTCTAATAGTTTAGTCATAGTCCAGTAGACTTTCATTTTATCAGCTATTTACATTTGATACTTGAATGGTTATGATTTGTACAGTGTGTTTTAATTTGTAGGAGGACCTAACTGTGGAAATGTTAACACTTTGGGTGAAAAATAATTATAAAGGATAGAGTTTAAAAAAATACATTTACCTAAACATAATAGCCAGACTAGCAAAATGTATATATATATTAAATGAAAAGATGTGTCTTTATTGTCAGTATTAGCAAACTGTACATACAGAAATAGACATCGCGATTCATAAAATGTTTTTGTCACCCTGTAATTGTCATTAACACACAAAGTAAGATACAGTAAGTAGATAACGGTAATAAAAAGCACACTTCTCTCATAGAGCTACATAAGTGACTGTTTTACATTTAAATTGAACAATTAAAAAACGTGAACTCCATGCCATAAAATAAAAATGAAAATTTGATTTGGCATGCCAAATATTATTTAAAATAATTCAAAAATAACCTTTTTTCTACAATTTTAAATAATACAAAAATAAAAAATAAAACACTTTCCTTAGCCCTAAGCAAATAATTATGGGCCATTTTCTTGGACGGTATAAGTGCCAGTACCTTAGCTTATGTCAGTGCTATTAAGTACATAATTATATACAGTTTCATAGTTTTTTCTTCTGTTTCCTTGGGACAGAAAAGGTTAACCAGTTTGGCTGTCCAACACTACTCTACATTGCAAGGAGTTCAATTGTACTCTGTTTAGTGAAAAATGAAATTAGCAGCAGTAACGGTACAGGAACAGGAACAATCAGGCTTTGGATAACACTAGTCCATTCTGTGTCCTGCAGTTTAAATATGAACCAGAAGAAGGCATTGCTAAATTGTCCTCCTGCTCATACAGGCGGTGGGCCGTTTCATTGTAGCTGAGCATGGGATGAAAAGACCGGGCAAAAATTGTTCGCGATGGGCCACAACTGTAATCCTGCTCAGTCATGGGCACCAGACAGGTTCAGGCCCACTATGAAAAGCAGCAGGAGCTGCAAGTGGCAGAGCTGCCCTGAGCACCCGCAGAAAAGAAAGGGCTGGCAGCGAGCCACAGCAGCGCCACCTTGTGACCCGGAGGAACCAGAGAGAGACGAAACGCAGCCAGAACCGCTGGGCAACCTACAAAAACCTATAATAATAGATTAGAATAAACTGATAAATACTCAATTTCACAACGGAAATGTTGTGAGTAGCACAGAACTTTCTTCTATTCAGTTTATCATGTGAAAGGGGGATTTGTATTAAAAAGTATCCTTTTAAATTAGTGTTGTTTTCGTTAACTACAACTACAAACTAAAAACTATTCAACAACTGTTGTGAATAAAAGTAAAAAAATTAAAAAACATTAAAAGAAAATGAAGAAATGTTGCCTTGGTAACTAACTCAAATAAAGTTTGAGTTGATGTACTAAAATGAACTAAAGCTAAATCTGAAATAAAAATTAAAGATATATAGAAATGATGACAACCAAAACAAAACCTCCAACTAAAAAATAAAAGTAAATGCTAATTAAACATTTGAATGAATACAATAATATATAAGTAATACTTAAGAATAAAACTGCTTCAAATTTCACAAACATGATTTTTGACTTTTTTTCCATCCAAGGACACACTTGCATTGATAACTCAGTTTCCATCCATCTTAAACAAAGCAAAACAACAGTTTTAACATCTGTCACACTGTTTTTGTGTTTGCTTATGACGATACATTTAGTCACTAATCTCACAGAAGTGCATGTTTTATGGACAAACTGCACACATTAAATCTTTTGTTCTTGGACAGATTTCACTTCCATATTTGTGACTCTTATTGTGTATTTACAATCATAGTGAGTATTTTGTAATACTTCTTATTATATTTCATTAAAACGACACAAAACAAACACGATATGATGCTTACAAAGCAGCAGGTCAAGTGCATTAAATATGAAAATATATCAATTAAAAGTTTCATGTCCTTTCTATCTATCTTTTAATGTAAATTAACAATACTGTGTGTTAAGCCATACATAAAGTTTATTTTTGTTAATGAATGTGTATCAGAAGGTTTCACACAATACTGGCTGCTTTCTGTTATTTTGCTAATTTTTGCTATAAGGCAGAGCAGGAGTGTTGTATGCCTCACAAAGAATGTGTTTGCACAAAAAAAAAATAAAACTGCAAAAAACAATGACAGCAACCAAAAAATACATGGTTTTGAAAATCACACTATCATACATTCAGTAATTTTCACATGGCATCAAAAATGGAGAGAAAGAGATTGAAGCTCGGGAGATGGAGGATGGGATTTGAACATAGTTTCTTTGGTCAAACCTTTTATGTTCAACAGTGACACAACAAGATTACATTGTCAGACACAATATTATTTTTCTTGGGGAAAATAACACATACGATTACTAAGAATCCTTGACTAGGAACCAAAACAAATTCCTTTCCTAGAACTGAACAACTTGTGTGGACTCCCACCACAGAGGATCTGGCCTCTGATCTGAATGCTTCTGATGGTATGGATCTGAAATGAGTTCCATCATCCCACCTGCATTCTCTAAAGCGTGGAGAGACAGGTACCTGTGGACGTGGAAGTCTGGCTGAGGATCCGGGTTCTGACACACTACATTGCCTCCGTAGCTGTTGTGCAATGAGCAAAAGGGAGGGAGGGGTGGTAAAAGAAAGAAAGAATGTTTCAGTCCAGCACAATATAAGGACCAAGCTTGTCGGTGACAAGCAGAGAACAAATTTTGCAGGCCGATTTCAGTATAATCACAAACAAAAGGCAGCCGGCGCAAAAATAGGTGGCAATGACAAACACAAAACCAAATCTTTGCCAGGTGTGTAAGAAACCTGGCTTTCCACACAAACACCTTCAAAACAAATCCACTAAAATTAGCATGCGTGATTTGATTTTAAGCATGTCTGAAAGGTTAAGTCAGTGTTTCTGTATAAAAAATTTCATAGAGTAAGCAAAGTACTCTTCCAGAGCCACAGACTAAAACATCTGAATCAACAATCTTTACAGGGGATATGAGGAACGTGGAGCAAATATTCCACGGGGATTTTTGTCAGTGAGGAATTTATACTGGGAACCAACATTTTGCAAAATCTTCCCCTGTTTACAAGCTCACTAACGCCTCACTTTAGCAGGACAGTGACTGAAGTAATATCAAAAAAGGGAGAGGAGATGCATTACCGATTGTCGTTTAGTGTAAACGACTGACGCTCTGACTACCAGGACTGACCAATCCAGAAGTATCCGCCTGCGTTATCCGTAAACAGACCAGAGGGATGCATTCCTGTAAGTTCTGGGTGAAGATTTCTGAGTTTTAGCTGCTTGAAATGGAGATCCCCCAAGAAATTCTGATATTATAAAGGACAATGTCTGGGTAATGTTGCTTTTTTATCTGTTAAAAGCCGAACAAATGGTCAGTAAAGAGATGAATAAATATTGAATGTGCTTGTAGACTGCACCGGTCTGTTCCCAGACAGCCTGGAGCTCTTTTCTAGCAGTTCCATGTCAGTGGCCTACAGCTTTCAGGAGCAGTTGCAGACGGTTTTCCCGATGACGTGCACCCTCTCCTGGCCGCATCCAGACATAATCCGCCGCCATGTGTCTGCACCAGCAAAGCTGCCCTGAGAGCTGATGCAGGGACTGTCCACCTTCTGCTCGTCTCCCAACAGCTCCCGCTCTGGATTGCTGCAGACAAAAGCGTGTCAATGTTTCACTTGATCAAATAACAAAAGTGGTGTTTCGAATACATTTTTCCCACATTTGGAGAATTTTAAGAACTTTTTTGACAATGGATGACTCTTAAAGGTGCATAATGCAATGATGAAAAAAACATACTTTAAGTACCAGTAGATGGCTTAAAAAAGTAAGACTTGACTCTTGACCAAACAAACAAAGAAAATTTTCCCATCCAGACACCTTTTTACATACTGTTTTTCAACATACTGTGAGACATGGCTTGCTCTGTCTTTCTCTCTTATTCTGCATACAGTATAGGGTTGAACAGTAGACCAAATAATGTATTCACCCCATATACAAGCAGTGATCTGTCTCATAGTGTCCCCGTTCAGTGCTCTTGTACTGGAGCTTGGAACGTGTAGGACCCCGATCTAGCGCCTGATGCTATTGCTGAGAGATAACTCCGCATGTTCTCCGTTCGGTCCGCACTGTTTTCCGCACACGCCATAGGAGAAGACAACCAGAGCCACGTGACGCATCTCATGGAACTCTCCTGTAGAAAAAAGCAAAAAGTGTGTAGAGAAAGGACAGCTACCCTGCACGCTGACGTCGGTGTTTCATTTTAGATGTAGCTAAATACCAGCTGGTCGACAAAAAGGGATGTTTCGTCATGTTGTTTGCGACAAGAAAGTCCCTATTGCGTCACCAAGTACTGTATTTCTGTGATTAAAACTATTGTATGCCATGTAAAACTTCTTCACAATTGACACATATCTCGTTGTGTTATCTGTTTCTATCGTTGTCTATATAGTTTCAAATTGAATTCGCCTTCGCCTGTCCCGTCCCGGCCGTACGATGTGGGTGCCGCTATTCTTCACAAAACTTAATTAACAGCTTCTCTTTCCCACGTCAGTCTCACTTGCTTCTCCTGTCTTCAGCTGTCACCTGACGCTCCTCTTGTCTAGACAAACTCCTTATTCCGATAATGCGCGATCCGTGTGTGGTACATCGCGGCGGCAAGATAACCAATTCTCTACCGTGGGTTCATGTCTTAGCATCTAGGCGCGTGGCTTGTCGACCCATCGCTCGTGTCTGGGGCTGAACGCAGCTACTGGCCCAGGAAAGCGTTGGGGCACACCCCGGACGGGGCACCTTTACGTGAATGGGGTGCCAAAAACCACAAGAAAAAAAAGGGTGGGGCAGCAGATGCGGACCGAACCTAATAGCGTCTGTATGTGTGCACGGGGGGGGTGTCAGAATAAAATGACTAATGCCGCGCCTCGCAGCTCACAACGGGGGCCGATAAATAAACACAGAGTGCGGGCTTTGGCACCACACAAAAACAAAGAAACAAAAAACCTCCTATTACGGACACTCCAAAGACGGTCTTTGTGGAACAGTACGATGGAACTCGGTGAGGTCAGGCGCTGTCCATGTGGGTATCTTTACACACCCGGTGACACCCTGGGACATGGCAGCGAGTCTGCCTGTAACGTGCCTTGTATCTGGCGCTCTCTTCGCTTAAGAGGTGTTCCGTGTCGCGCCTATTGTGAGTCCCTCGGCTCCAAGCATTCGACTCTCAGACTGGACCTCCTGACTGTAGGTATGTGCGGCTTACCGGCGTCATGTCAGGTATGTTCAAGGTTTGACCGGACCGTACTTTGCGACTTCTGGATCCCGGCTGCCTTTTGGGAAGCCCATTGAGCCAGCGGATCGGGCCCAGGTGTTTTGAATGCGTGTGTGGCTATTTTAGAGACTTTTAGTATATGTTACCCAGAAATCATGTGTAGTTAGGTGTCTGCCTTTTCGTTTCCCTTCTGTTGTGTAAATTCGTCTGAAGGGCAGGTTCACTTACAGCCCTGTGACTGTAATACCGTGTTTTAGGTTTTTACGGTGTGCAAGTAACAATACCATGAGTGAAATCAGATGCTGCCAGACTCGCTCTGTCTGTGGGTCAGCGGGATTCTGTGATTTTCCCTCTGGTTTTATTCTGTTGTGGCCCTCCTGCCCCCCCCCCCCCTTGAAGTGGTCGTTGTGGTGTGTGTGTGCGCAACGACTTGTTTTTACAGTGTCGCCCTGTGGAGCAACCTGGACCTGCCCGGCTCATGTAGGTCTGTACTGCTGGGCCCTGTTCCTCTTCCTTTATCGACCATCTGACCCTCCCGACCCTTTGCACTTTCCGCCCTTCATTATCGCCAGCAACCATATGAGGTCTCTTGGCTCGCAGCAGACGGCGCCGTCTCCAGTATCGCAGCTCACTCCATCACTTCCTCTGTGACGCTCACTTGACGGTCCCTCTCCCTCCCACGCACGGCTCCAGAGACACTCCGCAACATGCTATGAGCCCTGCCATGTCCCCTCTGCGCCTACATACTGCGGCCCCCCCCTACCTATTCAGCGCTAGCCACCGTTGTTTTCTGACGTGGCCTATCTATGGTCGCGCTATAGGGAAACAGCACGACATAGAGACGCGCTTGTGAATTTATGTCCGTATAAGAAGGCCAGCGCTCACGCAGCGCGTGTGACTATTGGCCTTAGGGACGGGTGACTAGTGCAGCAAGCAGTCAAGCCTGTGGACGTGTCGCACCCCGTCCGGAGGCACAGACCATCACCCATAACTTTCGGAAAAACGTTTTTTTTGGGTTTGTTTCAACGCCCCAGTTAGATTTGTTTTGTTAACTAATCTCCAATAGGGAACCCCATGGCGAAAATAGCACTTTTGGTTGGGTTCCATGACCTAAACAGCCTTATTAGATGTGAGAACAAGCTCATGTGACAATAATGTTGGTGGTTATTTGAGAAATGTTTATCATCCATGGTTCAAATACTTTTCATGTCATCTGGGTTGTCGGACTACAAACAGGACAGCTCTGCTACACTCTATTAGCTGGATGATTTTCAAAAGCTATGGTCAGATATAAAACCATTCAACAGCACTAGAAATGAAACACTTATTAAATCACTCAGCGAATAATGGCACAAACACACAATTCAATGTATAAATATGTTACGTAAAGGTAATATACAAACGCTTGAGTTTTCTAATTCTCTGCTTCAATAGTGCTTATATCATCTGCACTGAGATCTTCTTCCCGTCTCAGTTTCTTCTAACCTCCCGCCTCAGCCTGTGACAGAGCCACGCCTCCCTGGCTGTTCCATGTCAGAGGTTCATCTCTTTGCCATAGCACGCCAGGTTTTGCTCTCTCTTTGCTGATCTGAATCAGGCAGACCGGGGCCTTGAGATCAGCTCCCAACGCTCAATGACACCTGAAAATATGATCATTACCATAATAGCATCAACTTCAACTATACACGTGTAACTCCGCAGTCCCAGGGTTTCTTTGCTGGACTAAACGGTGCTCTGTGTCTCTGTGTTATCAGGATTTGCTCAGTCCTGGACAAGGGGTTTTGTCTTGTTCCTCCTCCAGCTCCCCCCTCAAACCCTCGTTTGACTGCTTTCAGACTGGCCATGGCATCCATCCATTAGCTCGCATCTGTGCACAGCAAAGAAACTAATCAAAGCTGATCATTTCATGGCAACATACCACCACTATAGACTAAACTGACTGAGCGGCATACTGAATCTGTACTTACATAGCCCATGTAGAAGATTCTGGCCAACCCATAGTGCCATCTGTCTTGCTGGAGGCTGTGAGTGGGCTGGTGGTACATTATATTGTCTAATTAATTCGAACTGCTTTCACCTGCAGGAATGAATGTATAGATTAACATGGGATGTCACATGACCACCTTTAAAAAAAGATAATTCTAGGAAAAGACAGTCATTTTTGAAACCCATCTGGGAGTGTCATTAGGAACTGTTGGTAAAGCTTTAAAATGTGAATCATTTAAAAGTGTTTTGAATCACCATGATTCGCTAAAAATGGAATATAATATATTATGCAGACAACCTCATTTGTTTTATCTGTAATCATTTTTAGCGACAGTAGTATAACCAAAGTATAACAAATGATCAAAAGTATTCAATGTCATTGTGTTGACTGTCATATGTATGGGGACATAAAAATGGCACTTGTAAAAACTGATCCATGCAGTGGTCCTGTCCAAACAGCGTAACTTGTGGCATACAATGTGGTTACAACAATGAGGGCAACATGACCTGATGATTCCTGCTTTTCAGAAGTTACAGTCACCTTCTAATTGTTTTGTACGAAATACACGTCTAGTCAGAGAGATGATCTATTTGGTTTAAAGTGACAGTGAAAACATTTAAAATTTGGACACTTAGATTTCTGAAAATATGCTGTTCGGTTTACAACCGCTTCATATCATCAAAGAATCCTGAAAAAAGTATTTTGGTTTCCATTAAAATTTAAGCAGCGACAACCTTGTTTCAACACTGAGAATCAATGTTCTTAGGAACCAAATCAAGCATTTTAAATTTGTATCTGAAGAATTCTTTGTGACACTGACAAGACTGGAGTATAAGCTACTAACAGTTCAGTTTGGTTTATTCAGTTACATTTTAAAATATAATAAAATAGAAAAAGGTTATTGTAATAATGCTTTAAAGTATTACTGTCCTTTTGATCAAATAAATGCATCCTTGGTGAGCACAAGACTCTATGAGAGACTCAAAAACATAAAAAAAAAAAGGGAACCAACACCAAACATAGTGTAGGTGTATTTTTCTTTCACGGACTGGGTTTTAGCTTCTTTACTGAAGTTGTTGTCTTTATTCTGCTCTACATGAAATAAAACATACCCTGGGATCTAGTATACACCCTTGGGATCTGGTCACCAGAATATTTCCATTGGACTACACTTGAAATCTCTTGTTTTTCTCATCAAATTCTCAACTCAATTCTCTTCTGGTTATTTTCATGGAGGTGCTTTAAAACTTTATTTTCTCTAATGTCGATTAGCATTGTTTGATTTGAGAACGATTTTAAAGTTGGAAAACGCAATAGACCAGATCTGGCAGAATGTTTGCCATGCCGGTTTTGGCGCCCTTTCGCTTTTGCTTTTAGTGGAATTCACTGCCACGTCGATCGTGCAGGGTTCATGCAATATGATAGCATTCAGTGAAGAGTTAGCATTAATTTAGCAGGCCCAACTTTTTGCCTACCAGAGGGAACCGGACCTCAATTTGGGTTTCTATGTTAGGTTGATATTATAAGCGTCAGGCTCTCAGGAAATACACTACGTCGTGGAAAAGAGATACACACAAAGCATACAACAGCGTCTTACAGAGAATGACTTTACTCAGGGTGGTGGACACTCAGCTGAGCAGTATCTCATGAACATCCTTCAGGTCAAGCACCCTCACCTGTAAGTGCTGCAGTAGCCCAAGACACACGTAACTCCTCATTTCCTCATGCTTTTTTGTCTGCCTGATTGTGTAGACATGGAATGGCCCATGGGGTCCAGATCAGATAGTCGTGGTCCCATTCCCAGAGGGATGGAGTCTACACTGGCAGGGGGGGTTCCCGGCCAGATCCGTCTTGTGTGAGAACAGGAACAGTGCCCGCTGCTGTAACGGTGGTCTACTAGATGTCTGGGAGCATGGCACCATCCTCACCCCACTGAAGGTCTGAGAGGTCACCTGACTCGAATTCACGATCTGAGCCCTTCAAACTTCATCATCGGTTAGCTGCGAAGTGACGTGACAGGTACCACAAAAGTAAGAACCACATTTACACAAGAAGCAAAATCTGAGATATTAACAATGTGTGCATGCAATAGACCGATCTGTCAGAATGCATGCATGAATGTCCTGAATCCTGTGTCTTACCGCGCATGTCGTTGATTCTCCTGTGGGTAGCGCTCCACCCGAACCAAACACCTCCCTACAGTATCTCTGCAGCTCTATCCAGCTCCTCCTCTATGACACAGCAGCCTCCAGAGGTTCAGCTCTTCTTCATCAGCACCTCCGCCCTGCCCGAAACACACTCTCCATCTTCCCCATTTCAGACTGATCTCCTGCTCTGAATGCCTGGAATGCACAAGTTTGTGTTCACAAGTAAAGTGAAAAGTAATGTTTGAAATAAATTTAAAAGTAAATGATCTAGCAGAACAAGTAAAAATAATTTTGCGCGTCAGGCATTAAACCCATGTCTAAAACATATACTGTATCACGCATGTTCGTGAATTGTCAACCGTATAAAGCTATAGTTAAAATAATTTTTTGACTATAATGAATATTCAAAGTCACCACATATTCTTAAACATCTGCCTGTCTGGTTTAAGAAATGCATGTTCTTGCATTTATTTTTATAAGAACAGACAGTAAATAATCAGGATCAGGCCTGGGACTCAAACTCAAGTTTCCCTGAAGCAGATTGCCTGTGATCCATATGTTGGAGTTCTGCCCACAAGGCTATAGCTCTTACATGTTCATATTTTTAAACATGTTAATTATTGCTGTATCTTACACAGCCCTGCGACCTTTAGCTGTTGGATCTTGGCCTGAATGTCACACTCTGAGAAATGCGGCGATTGTTGGTGAGACCCTGCAGGTCCATCTCAGTCAGCCATACCAGAATACCATCCCGGGCTGTTTCAAACTCCTCTCTCTGACCATGAAATGCGAAGGACAAAAGAGAAGAAATCCAGAAAAATTAATCATGCTACTGCTTTATGTAGTTTAGGTTCTGCAATCAGTAGTGATTCCTACAGAGGTTCTGAATATATAAGTGAGATAAATGGTAGTTATTACTTCAGTCTTCAGTCTCACATGATGTTTCCTATTATTATCATCAGTGTTGAAATATACTTGTGCTGCTTAATTATTTTTGTGAAAACCGTAATGTATGTGTTTTTATCTGGATGAATAAAAATTCTAAAGAACAGCATTTTTGAAATAGAAATCTTTTGTAACAATGAATGGGCTTTAAAACTGTCACTTTTTTGATCAATTTAATGTGTCCAGGCTGAAATAGTTGCCTTTTTTTTTTTTTCTTAAAAAAATCTTACGGGGGGGGGGGGACCTCCCCAAACCCTTGAATGGTACGTATTGGATATAATATTAAATATATCCCTTAAGTACTGCGCAGAATGGCAGCTACTCTCCCTCTTTGTACCATCCCTCGCCGGTTACCATCATGCACGACCTTTCATAGATCGTAGATGGCAGGAGGAGTCTGTGCGGTTCTCACGGGCTAGCCTTTCGATACTGCTATTGATCAGCCCTCTAGTTCGGCGCTCCAGACCACTCCTTGTATACCTGTCACACTCTGAAAGGCCTGTGATGCCACAAAAATCTTAAACTTCCCAAACTGGAACACTTAGTTAAGTGCACATTTAAAAGAAGAAATCATGGTTTAGCATTTGCTTCAATCAACGCAACGACACGTTTACAAACTGAAAAGACTAAAGGTTGAAGTAGACTGTAGCTTTTTGCCAATAGATAGCTCAGCAGTGATCCTTTTTTAGTGGGAGGAGAATTTCCCAACAGTTATTCCTTGTTACTTTGTTCTTTTTTGTATTCAGGCCCTATTCATAATTTGCCTCCTTGACCTCACCCTGCCTTCAACTCTCTCTGTGGATCTCTGAGTACCTCTATTAACTTCTTCAGCTGCCGCTTTAGCGACAGTGGTACAGCACTCCAGAAGAGTTGGGCAGAGCTGCTGTCCTCTCTGACACTTTCAGCCGACATCTTCAAAACGGAGTAATCATCAGAAACTTCTGCCACAACCTCCAGTCTCCTCAATCCTGCAAAAACAACCACATACAGTGAGTTTCAAACACATACATAGTAAACACTGAAAATCTTACTGGAAGTACAACTGTACAATATCATTCACGGGGCTTACTAAAAATGCCTCATTTTAAAAAGACAGCTGTTTAACAGTTCATTGTTGCTGAAGTCAACCCTGAGTTAAACCTGTATACATACACCGAGTCATCAACTTTAAACTATACTAAATAGCTCATTTTTCACTCTTTCAGAACTTCACTTTCGATGAATTGCAGTCTGTCATCTAGCAAATTAAAAATCTTACTGACTGTGACCCCAACAGAGTAATGTGTGAGCAGAGTCGGAGTTGGTGGAGCGGAGCAGTCATGAATTTTTGACTGAGCGTGGAGTGGATTTTTTGAAAGTCGGAGCAATTGCGGTTTTCACTCACTCCTCCCAGAGCGCAAGAGCACGAGTCCACCACTCCTCAATTCGCCCAGTGCAAACAGTCCCCAAAGGCATATGTGAACTGCATTTTATCAAGAATTCATGCATTAAAACATCATTAGCTAGCTTCACAAATGTGGATCAGTCAAATCAGAAAGAAGGAGGTTATAATGACGCTGATGGACGAGTGAAGAAGGTTATTTCTCAGGCATGACGTTTGTTTATAGCATGTGGATACTCAATACTGATTGGGTGTGAAATCACGTTTTTAAAACAGCTTATTGTACAGGTAGTTAATCTCTGCAGATAATAAATCACACACAAACACACTCACTTCAGCCTCCTCTCCATGGCAACAAGCACAGATGTTTCTCCAACGGCGATCAGGCCGCGTGTGGCCTGCTGGATGGATTCGCACTCGGTCTCTGTGGCAGCAGGCATCACAGGTCATGCAGCAGCACCTCACACAGGTTCAGCACTGATTGCCACACCCGTGCTGTGCTTCTCAATGTCATGATGCTGCAGATCCTGCACAGAGATAGTAGACTCTACTGAGCTTCTCACGACATCTGACATTTTGATCATTTTTTGAACCAAAAAGGGGGGGACAGTTTATCTAGGCATTTCATTTCAGTTATAAGCGGGAGAGGTCATGCATTTCTCTATAAATGTGCTGTTTAATCTTGTGGCATCATCAGTTCTAAAAATGTTTGACTAAAATTGCTTCTTTACACACTGATAATTTGTCTCTGATGCAGAAAGAGGTTGATATGTGCTGACTGTTTTGCTGGGTAAATGAGGATACATTATGACACTAAAACAGTAAGTGGGTCAGTGAGTGACTAAGCCAGATGAAGTCAAGTTCTTATTTTGACTTTTGACGCAGGGGCTTTTCAACTCTTTTTTACTTGCAGAGATTTAATAAACTAGTTTTTCGTAAGACGTACTATACTGACAGACTTTTTTATTTGCGACCATATGTGAATTAATGCCTTTTCTGTGTTGTGCGCTACCTGTTGCTGGTTAAGTTTTTCTTTGGATCTCATGTGAGTCACAGGTTTCATACACGATGGGTCGTGAGAGTTCAGTCTCGATGTGAGACAGCCAGGAGCGCAAACTGCTCATGTTCTTATCTAGCTGCTGCCAACGGCCATCCAGTGTCTCCCCGCAACTTCTTTCGCCCTACAGACCCAGAGACAGAGTAAAGAGACTGTATAAGATAACATTCTGCAAAAAGTGTAAATTAAAGCTGTTAGTGCAATTAGGCTACAAACCAGGACCTGTGCAGTGCAACTATTCTTTTTATGTTTAATCTGGGTCGAAGAAAGAAACTTGAGATTGGAATAAAAAATTTGCCTTTAAAGAATCAGTAAATATGGGATATACATTCATCATAAATTTTCATTTAATGAATGTCATTTGTGAACAGTCATAGTTTGATTGGAAAGACCTTTATAGTATTGTGGAAGCAGTATAGGATGTCAGCATTTTAAGTTTTAAAGTTATACATAGCCCAAAACAAAGATAAAATAGAGAAAATATGTTTATTATTATACATATAAATATACATTTGAATTAAAAATGTATATAATAAAATATTCATTAATAGTAATAATAATGTATATTAAGTTAATATTATAATAGTTCAATAATTATTTGTTTATTCCATTTATTTTTGTCAACAATAAATTTAAAGAAAAGTAATTAGTATTGCAAGAGACATGGAAACACAATATCAGTTTGTCTCATTTCAGTGTTAAATATATAAACATATAGTTTACATATGCAAGTACAATGCAAATGCATTACATTTTCCAATTTTAATGGTAGATTTATGAAGTTACTTTGTCACTTGTTAACTGATGTAAGGTCATGGTGTCTTGCATATATGACAATATAAGCAGAGGTAGAATGCAATCCAGTGGTGTTTGAGTTTCCTAGAAATCCTAAATGTGCCTAAAAATACAGAATTACATGCTCAACGCAGTGCCACTGACACAGTCACGCATACCAGCATAGCATGTTTCAGCTGTGCCACCATTCCAGATCTAGATCTCAGAAAAATGTCTTTTTATCTCAGACTGGATATGAAGCAAAGAGCACAGATGCAGAGTGGACATGTTTCAACTTCAGCCTTGAACTTTGATTGCAACTTTGGTGTATGCTGTAGGCAGTTAGCCAAAACACAGACATTGTTTTGATCTGGTGAGATTAAGCCCTCATTAAACCCTGGTATGGTGAACAGTTCAGTGTGACTGTGCTTCCAACTACATTCCTAAAGCACAGAAAACCACCGCACACAACAACAGAAGGTCAACAAATACAGCATGGTGTAGTGTTTTCTCCATTTAACAAAGATTTCCAGTAAAACTATCTGGTCTATTTGGGCAATCACATATGTGGAGAAAAGCAACGATAGCTTCACTTAAGCATCTCACACTACATATTTCACCCATATAATCTAAATAATTTACATTTCAGAACACTTCGCATTAATACATGTCTAAGTATGACAGAAAATACTACAATACATGGCAAAAGAGAATCTGTATAATATGTAAATGATAAGTGGATAAATGTTTTCCTGCCTGTTAATGTCCGCAGTCACACTATGGCAGATCTGAGTCCTGTACAGGGCTTCCTGCCATGTATCAATGCCCCATATCCAGCACCATTGGGCCTAATCCTCTCCATCAACTGTCCCACAAAAGAAAGAAAAACTTCCACCCTGTCAAAATTCCCCTTCTCTTTCGTCTGAAGCACAACAAGTGACCAGGATTTCTCTAGTCCCCTGGATTAGTGTGTGGGGTGTCCTGAGCATGTGTGTGTGAACCGCTCTCAAGTGCAGGCATGAGCAGCTGGAAGTGACAATAATGCCTGTGGCTAAAATATAGACGACACAAGTCATTAGCATGTGCTGATCAGAGGACTGGAATATCTGTGTCTGTCATTATTCACATAAACAAAAACTGATATTTTTATTTTATATCTGATTCATTAGAATATTAAGAAAAATTTAAAAACTAAATATAACCTTAAAAACAGTTGTTTTGCAGGTTTTTTTACAGTAGTCTATTATTGCTGACGATTTTTTGTTAAATCGGTGTTCAGATTCTTATTTATGGCATTGTTTCTAACCTTTTTGAAAACCAATAACCAAACACCAAATTTGAAACGCCAACTGAAGGATTTTGTGAATTTGTGTATAGTTCTTTCTTGTTTAATCATCTTCTGATATGTCACCTTGTGAATCTTTTCTGATGTTATCTGTAAAGGTGTAAACCAAATACACAGGATGGCCCTTCTATCCTGTCTCCCTTCAGTACAATCTCAGAGAAAAAGGTACAAAAGCTTTCACTGGGTCAGTACCTTTTCAAAAGTAACATTTTGAACCTTTTAGGTACTTATATTTACACTTTAGGTACTTATATGTATATTTAAGGTACCAATATGGACTGTTTAGGTACAAGTTGTGCCTTTTGAAAAGGTACTGCCCCGTGACAGCTTCTGTACCTTTTTTTTCTGGAGTGTAGGAGGTCCTTAATGGTAATCAGTTTATTGTTTAAAGGGCCATTTGCTACCAGCTCTAAAGTTCTGTTTCAAAGACAGAACTCAGGGAGAAGCTAGGACTCTTACAGGGTTTTCAAGATATTTTGAAGGCCGACACGCTGATGTTGCTGCTGAAGATCTGTGCTTACACTACACCTTTACTACTACCTTTCAATAAATTCTTCTCCCCACAAGAACTCTGGTTTAGCCTTACTTATTTTATGTATTAGAGAAATTTATTATATTGGCGAGCCCCCAACCCAAATACAGCAAAATCTAATACAACCAGTTCCAGTTAAGTATTCAACATTAATTGTATTCATTTAAACTCATTTACTACTTTTCATTTACCACACTGTGAACAGGGGTGGATACTTTTTCTTGAGCGAAATCTCTCCAGTAACTTTAACTGAATCCAAATAAAAGTATATTCATATACTACCCTTTTCTATAACCTTTTAGGGCCCCCCGAAAAATCAAGACAGTCACACAGAGCTTATGCACATGAGTGTGAAAGAGGATGACCCTCTCACACATTGGCCACAGTGAATCAACACCACACATGTAAAAGGCTTTCAGTCCTGACTGCATGCAATTCACTTTTACCACTTCATATCCAGAGACACCATGGTGTCATGTTTAAGATGCTGGTGCAAAAATACTTCCTTTCCACCCACAGGCCATTAGCACAAGGAACATGCTCAGTTCATGCCCTATTTCCAAAGATGACACTCTGCACAGGGTGTCTACAGATATAAACAAGTTCAATTTAAAGGGGTGGTTGATTCACTTTTTTTAACTTTAGTAAGTGGGGTATCTGTGCTGTTTGAGCATAAAACAATATCTGCAAAGTTCGAAGCTGAAGTTCAATGCAAACGGAGATACCGTCTTTTAAAATTCTTGCAGTTTAAAGGGTTAGTTCCCTAAAAAATGAAAAATTAGGCTGCGTTTTTACTCTAGGATATAGAACTAGGATGCCTAGGGGGTGAGTTGAACCAAAGACTATAAAATACCCAAAACATGTCACTCGCTATAGTTTTGAATGGGGAAAAAACGCCCCACCGCTCATATGGCTACTCAATCGCAGGAAGCTCCGCCTTCTGAATGAAAGGAGCCAATCGCTAATCCGTAAAGTCAGCGCATCACTGCAGCTGCCGGTAGAAGCGTCCCCGGATATGCAACCCATTTTATAGAAATTTGTAAACATGATCTAGCCTGAAAAAAATTTTTTTTATAACACTATTTGAGCAAAATAAACAACATTTATGACACAGTTGTTAATCAATTTCTTTGGTGATTTCAAATATGAAATTTAATCGCAAGCCTAGTGAACAGTTTTGTAGAATTGATGTCTCTCTCCCCATTCAAAGAGATAGGAGCTTTGCACTTGGAATGCCCGAAAGGTGTTTCAAAGATGGCCGCCGAGTGACATGACTTGTCTTAAGAGCCTGGTAAAATGCAGCCTAATTTTCCATTTTTTTTTGGGTGAACTAACAACAGTTTAAAAAAGTATGCCTAAAAAAACAGCTTGTAGGGACTATAACAAGTTAGTTCCCGGGTTTTGATGTAACAACACCCATGATAAACCCCACCTCAGGAAGGCAGCAAAGAGGGGCGAGGCCTTGCTGCAGCTGCTTTAGAGAAGAGGAAGAGAAAACTAGAGGTGCACATAAAAATCCATTCATATATATACTGTCTTCTAATGATTCTAATGGATTCACACAAGTTTCAAAATCAATATTGTCTAAAGCAGCGGTTTTAATACTGTGCACAGTATCACGGCGCCCCTGCTCTGGCTTTTCTCTCTCTTCCAGCTTCAGCTCCAACAATGAACTGGTTCCAATTATACACGTATTTTCACATAGCTGTTGAGAAGCGTTAAACATGGACCGCCGTGCAGTTGACGTACTGTATTAAAGCTTCCATTAGGATAAACCGTATATTAAAAGCTAACATCAGCAGTAGCATTTACAAATAAAGCATTTTAAAAGTAGGAGACAACAACAACAAAAAAAACATAGGCCTATCATTAAAAGCTGTGCTTGCAACAGGTTCTGCACGATCCGCTTCAATAAGATCCGCGCCTTCTCAATCGCTCAAACTGATCACTGATTAAACTATGCGGTTTTTACCTATACAACTGGAGCCATGCCCTGAGGGGAAGGGGTGGGATTTATTTAAGACTTTTTTAATCAAAAAAGCACTAGAAATTTAGACCACTTTATTTTTTTACTTTTTTTTTTTTTTGTTCAGCAAAACCACTGCCTTTATAAAATCATGATCTAAAAAAATACTCACAACACCTATCAAAGAAGCATTGTTTGTTTTTGATATAATTAATCTTAGATTTAAGCAAAACAGAATGTTCTAGGTAGATGTGTCAATTTGCTACATAAGACACTCTGCGCGAAACATGAACAGCGACGGACTGCAAGGAAAATGAAAAATTCACTCTTGTTGCAGGTTGAAACAGCTTCTTGGAACGCTTCTCTGCAATATAGCGTGTCCCCTGCTCAAACAAAGCTACGCTGTGCATACGATATGTATATACAGTAGACTAGATATGCCTAGAATATATAGTTAGATGGCTAGATATAGTATATATATATATATATATTATGTAATATATATATGTATGTATGTATGTAGATATACAGTACAGACCGGTGCATTTCTCTCTCGAATCCGATGATTCAGTAATTGACCCGCGGGAAAAAAATCTTCAGCCTTCGTCCAATGATTGTAAAATAGACATTGGGTTTGTCAGACCGGAAGAAATATTGCACGTAAACCCAAATATTTAAGACTTTTTTAAGGCCATTTTATTAGGAAACTTTATGTAAGACATGTTAAGACTTCTTAAGGACCATCGGACGACCCTGCTTGCAAAAGAACTGGACTGATCTTTCAAATTTTTTTTTAGTTTTTGTATTTCGGTGAATTAAAATATCTATGTTGGCGTCTAGTGTCTCGACCTAGGCTTCCACCCGTTTGTTCTACATAATCAACGCAGCCTTATACCCTCTTGACCTGACCACTAACTTTTTTGTTAAAGCAGCGTAGAGCCACATGATGTACATATGGTCATAGGCATATCATGTTGATCGGGAGCCTCACTCGTCCGTTGTGCGTTCTATTAGGTCACGCAGATGCCGCCAACGCTCATTGGACGGGCTAAGTTTGTATTGGAGTTCTAGCAGCATTGTTAGCTTTCCCATGGCGCGGCCCACTGAGCCAATCTCAACCCCATAGCTGTTCCAGCGATTACGCTTGTTCTCTTTTGCCAACTGAGATCGTCTCCTCGATAGTCCTGATAACAAACGAGATGTGTGCACGTTTGTGGTCGCTGAATATTCATAGATTGTATTTCACATGGTCACAACTCGTTTTACTATCGCGACCATATTTTGCAGTTTTAAAAAAATGCTAGAATCAACTGAAACAATGAAATAATATGTTTATCTGGTCAGCAGAGTTGCAAACGGGAATGGTACGTTATTTATACAATGTCTGGATTTCAGAGAACCAAGTTTGTGAGTTGTGTGTTATTTTCACCCTTCCTGAGTTTCTCATCATCTCCGTCAATGCCTGACGCTCTGGCCGTTCTGGGAGACTTGTGCCCTCGCAGTCTGTGTGAGCTAACGACACACTATGTGGCAGTGCTGTCGTGTCGTCGCATTGACCTCACGACCCACTCGTTCGGCCGTTTGCGCTCTCGCGTCACGCGCCACTATTGCTGCCGGCGCAGGGACAGCTACAGTGATGACAGCCTGATTACTTACCCACATAGGGTTCTAGAGAAGTTGCAAAAAGATTGGTGAGCAAATGAGAAACGTAAGATTCAACAGACCATGCACCATCTGTCCGTTTCCCCATGGTTTTTCTCTTATCTTAGAGCATCAGGGATTACGCGGCCAGATCATTGCAGCTCGTACGTTTGCCCAGCCAGTCACCCAAACAGAGTAGCCCTCCTTGAGGTTGTGATTCTACAATATCATAGAACTTCTCTGTATAGTTATTTGGCAACGCAAATAACAAAATCAATCTTTACGCTATTGACGTTTACCTAATTATATTGGAGTTATCGATGTGCTAAAAGATTCAAATCCATTCATCCTCTTTATATATTTCATTACTCTGAACGTGACTGAAAAACATTTGCAGTTGTTTATATACTCAATAATGTAATGATAGACAGCTGTGCATAGAATGTGTTATGGTGCAAAACAAATGCTATGGGACAGGACTGGCGTATGTGTACTGTACCTAGGTGACCAGGTCTCCTCAACCACACGGCTCGTGGACGTAGTCATATGTCTCTCCTGCGAAGACTGTGAGTCATCAGCACTGAGGCCGCTGGAGAGAGAACTGCCCTCAGAATACACAGCCCGTCTAGGCATCATCAGTCCGCCTTCAAACACTGCTCTCTCCCAATTCGCTCATCACAGCAACACACACACATACCTTTTTCATTGACCCACATCAAACTGAAATGCACAATAAACTACTCAATTTAAGATTTATAAAATAAAATAAAATACAATGAAATTACACGTAAGAATAGCAGTTCAACTGTACGCTAGTTGACAATGTAATTTTTGACAAAGTTTTTGGATTTTACCTAAACCTACAAAACCATGGTCAATGTAAAAAAAAACAAAGATAAGAAAAAAAGCTACAATATTCAATAGAGATGAGACCGATAATTCGAGCCTGTATTCACTTCTGAAGTTTAAATAAAGGTTAAAAATTTAGTTTCAAAGGTAACTACTGAAAATAATTGGTTTGGGTGTAAAATAAATACGCTCATAAACACAAAAATGGTAGAATATTATGTAAAACATTCTTAAAAAAAAAAAAAAAAAAAGAAAGGAAGGAAAGGAACAAAATATTTTATCATTTAAAGACTGTAAGTCTGAACTATATGTTTAAAATACAATAAATCCTCTCCTTTACCACCTACTAAATAAACAAAATAAACAAACAATAAAAGAATTAACTAAGACAAGCTGGTTACATTTATCTAAAACAGAGAATATTGACTGCACATATTCTTCCCCTCACACACAGTAACAACCCAAGGACCTTAATTGCATTTGTATTGATTGTTTGTTGATACTGGAGATCTCTGCTAGCATCACACGTGAGTTACCACTGTATAATCTAATATACAGATCGGTATGTGTTGCCAAGAAAGTGAAGTTACACAATAAAAGCCGCCAGTACTCTGCTAGCTGTTTTTTCATTTATTATTTTTTGCTGCTGCATAGGCATTTTCTTATTAAACCTCAGCTCTCTGCTAACCATGTACGGGTTTAGCATGATTAGCATGCATCTCAACTTCCTTCCCGTCAGGCAAAGTCAAAAGACATTCTTGCTGGACAGGGGCCGGCCTATAGAGACCAGAGCAGGTGTTGATTTTACTTTTACACACCTTTTGCATTCATAAGTGTCAGGGCACCACATGCACACACACACACATTCTGCTAGAAGAATGCAAGGGTATAATTAATGCAGTGATTTATAGCAGGCAGACTGCCAACCAATAATTATCTGGACTATTGAGATATTGTTGCTTTATCACTGCAAAATCTGGTCAGGAAATAGTTGTTCAATGCGTTTAGCTCACATAATAAGAAAGATCGTCAGATGTTGCTGAAGCAATACGCCTGTAGAAGGTCATAGGATCCAAGATGAGTCAGATTTGTTTGTGTACCTATGCAGCACAAAATCTGTTTTCTGTTTGCAGCTCCTCATGGTGGTCGGGGTAACGGGCACAGAGAGCTTTTGCTTAAAGTCCCTCAGCTTCTCGAGTGGTGATGCAGAAATTCCCTTTTTTCACACATGATTCCCAGTCCTGCACACATAGCCAGAAAAAAAAAAGGGGAAAATCATGAGAAAGAGCAGGCATGATAAAGAGATAGCAGTGTTTATGCTACTCTGCAGCCACAGTATAATCTGCACAAATAATATATACAATCACATATCTTGTAAAACAATTTAACTTAGCAATTTTTAAGCTCTAATGCAATATATTTATTACAATATTCGAGGAAAAGTCAGAAAGACTGTTTGGTGATCACCACATTTTTAAATCAGGAACAGTATAGAGAATGTCATATCTATTAATTCTATATTAAAAATCTGGTGCAGTGCAAAAGGCCAGGGTCGCCGGAGACCAGCAAGAGGAGACAGATTTCATGGCAGAGATAAAGCAGTGAGTACCTTCTATCATGTCATCTGGGGAAAACATTGGGAGGTGGAAGAGAGATGAAGAGAGAGACAGAGGCTGGAAGGAAAGAGGAGCCTATTTTTCCTTTTGCAAATCCAAAATTGTTGTCTGTGTCCCAGTGATGCTGTCGTCAAAAATGGAGTCAGATAACTGCCTGTCCCTGCGCCCTGTGTTGGGAGCGCAGCACCGGTTTTTGTTTTTGTTTGCCCGCTCAGACACCCCTCCCGCATCCTGCCTCCTACAGAACTCTCGCCTGTCAGCTCCCTCTTTCTTCTCCCTGGCTCTCACCCTCTCTTTTCATCCCCCCTCACACGCAAACACACAAAACACATCACACACTCTCTCAACTCTCGTTTATGCTAGCGTCGCCCTCTATTTTGCTCTGTAGGTCAGATTACCAAGTTCCGTTCACTGTCTCTCTATTTCTTGTAAGCAAAAGAACTTTGAAAACATGAGATCCATTTATAGGTTTTGCCAGAATGTTCCTTGCTTCATATATTATCATTTTAGTTTTTGGATTTATACAACAATTCAGCTATTTTTAATTTCTGATAGTTTTTTGGTAGTTTGAATTCAAAGTAGTAATGTCCAATCCCTTGATTTCACTGAAACAAATTAACCAAAACTATATTTAAACACCAAAAACAATCATACCCTAAAAATCTTGGACTATAGATGAAGCCCGTAAAAACCTTTAGATGTTACTATGAAAATCCTACCAGTTACCTCATCGTACAAACCAACCCAAAACACAAGCACTGCAACAAGTAGAATCTCAAACCATGCAAACAGCTGGTTCATATATATACAGTAGGCTACCCAAAAGTCGAGGACTTACATTGAAAACTTATTTTAAACCTGAAAACCAAACGCCTGACTATATATATTTTAGATTGAAAACAATTCATTTAAACACATAGTTTAGGTTACTCTATTTTATAGCGTTAACTCAAATCAAATACCAAATTACAAGCTCTGAAATTACTTACAATTTTCAATTTATTTTACACAGTTGCGTGATAATATAATAGGAAACCAAAAAAAAACTTCAATTAAATTAGGAAAATAACTGCAAAATAGAAGCTTTGTTCCAGTGGTTGGAGACTCCGATGCAAAAACCAACCAACTTACAGGTAAACACATCCGTCTAAAAGACACAGGTTGTCTAAAGAAATTAACCAACAATAGCAAATAATCAGCCAAAACTACTCAACAAAGATTTGCTACCATCTGGAAATAATGAGCTTCCTCCAAACAGCAAAAGTCATTTAGTGTTTGTACTTTGTCAGCGATACAAACTATTAAATCTAGCAAATAAGCAACCATTAAGTGCACCCAAAAATGTTTTATTAATATTTACTCTTAACTCACCCTTAACCAAGAAAGCAGTTCTTTCTTCTTCTCATCAAGACGGATGTTAATTGTTCTCCAGTGATCCTGCAAATCAGTCAGCTCAGTGTGAAGCGAGGCCTCCGTTCTGGCATCAGCCCACAGGAGGAGTTGCCTCCCGGCCTCCACTGTGAGAATGTAGCTGCCCTGTTGCCTCTGGAGCACACGCTCCTTCAGCTGGGTGGAGAAAAGTGGACATGCAGGGTACTTTAGGCTATTTACAGGTGGCAATTATTTCTACTTTAATGTAAATATGGCTATACCTTTACCTGTATGTGGTCTAACATTCCACGAATCTGCTGTAGTGCCACTCTTGCCCCTTGTTGTTGTTCTTCTGGTTCTATTGACACTTCTTGCAGCCAATGATGCAGTTTCTCTATCAGCTCTGTGTACCGCTGCCATTGCCGAACCAAACTGTCAATAATCCCCCGTCTTTGCTGGGCACGCCTCACCACACCTTGCCACTGGTTACTAAGCAGTGCTAGTTTCATACCAAAATCATCCCTTTTGGGCAAGAGGACGAAAAAGAGACTGTCACTATATGCATGAATGAAAGAACAAGAATAAGGAAATAAACAAATGATACCTTTCTTCCACTTGTCCCTGATTTAGGAGCTGATGTCCATCATTGATGATAGAGTATAGAATTTGATGTCTGCTAAACATCTCCGCTTGGAATAGCTATCCACACACAAAAAAGTAGAGCGGTTCCATAAAGTAGGTAATTAAACTATGCCCCTATACATTTTATGCTGCATATTTTTATTATTATTATAATACGGATTAGAGCGTTCGCAATGCATACGATTACGGTCCAGCAGTGCGTTCCAGGAGCGGTACGTCTGCAGCAGTGCAGTGATCGTTTCTGCACCGAGTCTATTTTTGCTGCTGCGCTGCACACGCTGAATTAAAGTGACAGCGCATTGATTGTGGTAAAAATGGATTGACATGAAAATGTAGTAATTAAACTATAAATGCAATCAAACTAATAAATATAATTAAATGTAAACATAGTCCGTTAAGCTTATGTCTTAACATAAAAAGAATATTGGATCTGTGTGTTTCGTGTTTATTGTGTATGTGGACTAATAATAAACATAATGCTGTTAAAGAAAACACTATCTCACTCCTTTTGACTGAATGACTTTTGTAACATAAATAAGTATTAATCTACGAATATTTCATTTAAACAGTGAAGACTATGAAGAATATTTTATATTTTATTACTTTATTAATTTCTGTACCTGAAAACGTTTTATACCTAGGCTATCTGAAAAACCTAAAAAGCACTGCTGACTTCATTTGTGTATTTATTTTCTGCTATTGCTTGTTATTTGGAAAACATTCTTAATCTTGATTTAGCCCTGCATGTTTGCATGAGACCCAGACTGCGATGTATAGTAGCAGCCAAAAAAAGTCTTAAAGTAATAGTAGTATTAAGAGTTTAGTTTTAGTGTTTTGTAGCAGGAATGAGATAGTCTTAAACATTTTTTTTTTTCCTACAACTACCGAATTTTTGTTGTTTCCTAATGAGGAAATTCCTAGATTTTACATATTGAACATTTTAGCACAGCCTGAAAGACTTTCTTGACTGTTGTCATGTCATAAGATTACTGATCTCATTACTTTTAGACAATTATTTATTATTCTTTATCATTTAAAAATGTGTATTTTTTGTTGTGAATATGGGGTACAGGATGTGCAAATTTCAGATAAATGTTCATGTTATGTTGTTTTTTTTTGTTTTGTTTGTATTTTTGTGAAAATTTAACTTATTGTGTAAAATAGGTATATAATATCATAATATCGATAAATCGATCAATATACTACTGAATCGAATCATAACGTTTAAGTATCGTAGAATTTTTTGAGGTATCGGCAAATATCATATTGCTGTATATAAGAATCAATATCATATCGTATTGTGATGAAATGTCTGATTTACACCCCTACAACTTAATATATAAATCTAGAAGTAAAACAATGAATAACACGTTGCTTATATTTAGTACGGTTAAACATTTTTATTTCTATGAAAGATTGTATTTCTGTACTGTGTAAAAAGAGAATCGCAATGCTGAAAAGGCATTTTCAGTAACAACATTTGGATTTGAAATCAAAATAATGGATAGATGTGTTTGCAGTAAACAGCCGTGGATCATTAGCAGACTTCAAACGCATCCTTTATGAAAGTCAGTGCTGCTTATGCACCGCATATGAACTGCATACGCACGGAGTATGTGTGAACCTAGGATTAGATACTTTTTTTCAAAAACACTAAAAAATCTTGCTGACCCCAAACTTTTGAATAGTAATGTAAATGCTTTAGTTGTAGATTCTAAAAAAGTATTTTCCATATATTTTTTTAATGTATCAGTACCTCATGCTCTCTCTGCTGGTCTAGCAGGCTCTGGTAGTTTCCAGAGATATCAGCGGCCAGTTTCTCCTCTATTTGGGTAAGAAATGTCATCCAAGCATCACACTTCTCCAAGAAGCTCTGTCTTTGCAATACCAGGCTTTGCAGTTTACTGCACATACACAGAGATGCAGACAACTGAATATTACACGCTTCTAGGAAGAAATTGAAAATCTACCATAGATTAACAGTAACCACACATACCTGAATCTCTCAATTGTATGAGCAGAGTTAGATGACCAACTCCTGTTAAGGTTCTGCAGATGCTTGATTTCATTATCGTTGAGGGGAAGCTGATAACCCAACTCATTCAAACGTTCCAGATCAGGAGAAAGACTGCTCAGCTTTAACATTTGGGTCTATACGCACACATACATATGAGAAAGTTCAGAAGTGTTTATACAACACTATAATTTTAAAGGCAAATGGTCAACAAATTTCACCTTAAGTTTTTCCATGTGTTCCTGCACAGATGAGATATCTGGAGAACCGATTGGGTCTGGTTCCTTCAGAACCTTCTCAGCTTCTTCTGACCAGTGGCTCAGAGAATGTAACTCATTACTAAACCTCTCATATTTCCTCACACCAGCCTTGAGGAAAGGAAGGAGAGAAAAAAACACATTTACACTTGATATGTTCTACAGTCTGGCATCTGTGAAAGTGACAAAACGATAGTCTGAACTATGTAAGGATAGTATGAAAGTTATTTTATTAAAAACATTATATTATTCAATTTAAAATATATACTACCATATTTGAAGATTTGGGATTTAATTTATTTATTTATGAAAGGAAATAAATATTTTTATTTAGCAAGGCAGCATAATATATATAAAAATAGAAAGCAGTTATTTTAAATTGTAAAAATATTTCATATTATTACTGTTTTTAATGTATTTTTCATTAAATAATTGCAGCCTTGGTGAGCATAAGGGATCAAAACATCAAATAATCTTACCCAAACTTTTAAACAGCAGTCTATATTTTATTAAAATAAATGCGTGAAGACTGTATAAATGCTCTGTTTCAATGTCTGTGTGCACAAGGCAAATTCTAAATCATCTGAACCTCTAGCAGAGCATGCTGTCTTTGGAGGGCATGTCCAACTGTTGCTAATCGCTGAGTAAGTGACAGGTGGTCTGTATGGAAGGTTGTCATGGCAGAGGGGTCCACTTGTTGCCTCAGCTGCTCTGAAAACTCATCCAGCTGCTGCAGGACAGACTCTACGGATCCCTCAGATGCCATAAGACCCTGCAGAAATACCAGTTTTACAAAGAGGAATACTGTGGCCCTTGCTACAAGGCTTTCACAACTGCACACAATTGCCTGCATACTTTTGGGTTGCTAACATAACCCAAGCACAGGCTTCCAAACCCATTTTGGTTTGTAACATAACCCATCATGCTTTGTTTTATGTGATGTTTCTGTTGGTGTTGTTTTTGGTTAGTTTTTGTGGCTGTTTTTATTGTTTGTTGATGTTGGTGTTGTTTTTTGTGTGTAGTGCTTTGTAATGCTGCCACAGCTGCAGCAGGCTCTTACTCCTCCTCAGCTGATCTGAGATCTGTTCCAGCAGCATGTTCCACCTGACAGCAGATCAGTAAGTCAATGATTTCTGATCACTTTGTACTGATCAGTGTCTTTGTTAGTTACTAGACGTTTTTGAAACTCACCTGAGATTTACATCACCCAGTGCTGTGTTGAGTGAATCGCTCATGAGGGATGAGAGTCACCTCAGCAGCTGTTGTTTATGGAGCCAAGTTTCCGTAAAATGCACTCCATGTGTCTCCAGCTCCTCTTGAAAGTCTGACAAAACACACAGAAAGCCCTGGTGATTTAAGTTTGTCATATATAATATATAATGCGATAAAAGCCATCATGTTGCAGTTTGTGGAGACTAGCACAGCAAGGTTCTCCACGTGAACCTGCACAGCTTCTGGGGAGCCAGTGAGGAAGGACCAAAGAAGAGAAATGGCGTAACGTTCCCTTCCATACGGTAAGCCCTGAATATCATCATATGCGTGTATATCAGGGCTCCGACTGCTCAAGCAATGACCGGAAGAACTGACCATCTGCTGCCGCCTAAATCTGCAATTACACACAAACATCATTTAGGACATAATCAGTGTTTCAGTAAAAAATACGAAATTTCAGTGATAGTACATGTCTATGAGTGTCTATAAAAAACATGTGAACAATCCTGTAATGAAGCTTACAAACTGAGAATCTTTAAACCAAATTCGTCCAGGTAAAACATACCATGTGATCCAGATTGGCCCAAGGACTGGGTTTAGACCTTTTAGAGTGTCCATAATAACAGAGCCATCCTCAAGCCTTTCCTCTATCCTGCATTAATAGCATCCTTTCTCTTCGAGCCTTCGCCAGGATCATTCTCTTTCTCCTTTACCACCAACACTTCCATTTCCTAGCATACACAGTCACAGTCAGATCAATCTTTCGAATCAAATCACATAGAATATTTCCAGATTATCCATGTAATCTTCACTCGTGATACACATAGTTTGTACTGTGTATTGTGTAGAGCCTAAAAACTAGGGTGCAGTACCTACCTCTGACAATCTTGAGCGCGACTTCTGAGGCTGAGGAAAAACATCCTCAATCCTGTGCTTGCTTTTTGAGTCTCTCTTCCTGTACACTAAACCAGGTCTTCAAGGTCTGAACCGCTTTCTACTAAACTCCAACTGCTTTCAAGCAGACCCTCTAAATCTGAAAATCTGTGAAACCAAAAGACACCAGTATGATAATAAAAATAAAGCTAAATTGCATACAATGGGTCCAAAAGTCACAGTCCACTTGTTAAAACGCTTGGTTGTTTAGCATTACTTCGAGGTTTTTTATGTACTTATTTTAATTACTTGTTGTTTTTTTCAATTACAAATTATTTTACCATTACCACTTTTTTTTTGCTCTAACAACAGCAGCACTGGGCAGCTGCAATGAACTGCACAAAACCTAATTTTTTGCAGCCAATTTGAGAATTTTTCTGCATTTATGTCTAACCTTCTCTGTAACCAGTCGCCTGCAGTATCTGCCAGCGGCGGTTCATGGCCCCAAGACGCTCAGCAAAGTCTGTTTTGTCACTGCGTTTCCCCTCCACGTCCTGACTGCTGATTTGCAGAACTGACTGATTCACAAAGTCCACCGTCAGCTGCTTACAGGACAGGTCGATCCGAAAACCCTGTTGAGAGGGGTAAATAAAAAAAAAAAGAGAGATTTGGTGTCTTGACAATGGAGTACAAAATGACTAATGATATGTTTCTTTATTATTTCAAAAGTCCTTTTTGCTACCTTGTATTTCTGAAGGTACATTTGCAGAGCCTCGGATCCCACTGCCCCCATGATCTTCTGCTGGTCCTCTTGGATAACATTCTCCCATGAGGGATATCCAGCTCATTAGTTCAGTTATTGCATGACGGGATGGCAGCTTCTCCATCTGCAGCTGTTGATCACAATATTAATGCTACAATCAGCATAGCCATGTGAGCCTGTTCATTATCTGCATACTGTCCTGTAACTGAGATGAGGCAGTGCAATCTGTCCTAGTCATCATACCTGATGTAGTTTCTCCTGGACCACAGGGATACGAGTGAGAAGATCAGCCCACTGTGTGTCTACCTGGGCCAAGTTTGCCCTGAGTGCTGCCGGTGTCCACTTTCTTCAACCGGAGCAGCTGATTCCCTGGCTCTGAACTGAGGCACGCAAAGAAGACTTGGCGTCGACCTCTTTAGAGAACTCCTGCAAATACAGAACCAATGTAGAGTGTGTCTGTAAAAGTCAATGTGAGACCTAAGGCTCTTTTAGCTGGATATGTAATGGCCGGTCTTACCAGGAAGGCATGAAGATGGTCTCTGACAGTCTCTAGCTCTTGACGGTACCGTAACAGACTGAGTGCTCCAGAACTCCAGTGCGGTCTAGTGCTGAACTCACGCCATTGACTAAGCTCAGCTGACTCACTCTGATACCTACAATAAAATATGAAGACACCAATGTGATGTCAATAAAAATGTGCATACATGGAGACACAACCACACACACGTGTTTCTTCTCTCTTTAAGGCAAAGTAGACAGAATCACACAGTAAGTGACCAGATCACAGACCTGATTCCAGTGTTTTGAGGAAGTGGAATCCAGGCGGTGTAGCTCTTTATCTGATCTTGGTGAGTGGTGCTGAGCCAGTGCTGGGCCCCCAGCTGAGTGAGCTGAGTCTCCAGCTCTGAGCAGGACACATGTAAAAAGCGCCTCTTTCCATCCTCCAACAACTTTACAACTGCTGCTGCCGCTCAGAGAGACTGGCCTTCAGACGCTAACAGAGAGAGAGAGTGAGATTTAAAATTAGATTTAGATTGTAGAGTTTTCTAGCATTCCCAATGTCTACTACCATTCCAAATTTTGTGGTCAGTAAGACATTTTTTTTTAAAGAATTAATAATTGCATTCAGCAAAGACACATTCAACTGATCAATACTGTCAAGTGCTAGTAAAACTAGACATAATGTTTCAGACTTGTTTTAAAAAACCCTTACCAACCCAAACAATATGTAACAACACATAAAGATAAAATGAAGTTTCAGTTTAGTTCTTTAAATTTCACATTACAATTATGCATCCTGTTTGCTAATTCATAGTAACTTCAAATTCCTGAATGTGAGTAATTTAATAGGCATTCGTTCGATTTTCTAACGCACAAACCCGCAATACAGATATAGTATGTAATTTTTATAATGTAAAATTATGTTGTAATGAATTTTATGGTGTAAACCGTATATAGTGATCTTTTGTGTGATGGAGCTGTACCTGATACAAAGCAATTCTATCGCTCAATCTGTCCTCCGTCTCCTCCACCAGGCCTACACTGGGGATGTTGCTTTCCACTGCCTCCAGCTGTCTGTACAGGGCCTGATAGTCACCCCACAACCTGCTCCAACCACTGATGCCACAAAGCACAAGTTATTTACTTCATATGCACTGCACTCATCAGTGTTTATAATTTGCATCATGTATACAAATAACGAAACACAAAAATCCACACACACCTCCAGGATGCCCTCCAGCTCCACTCCTCGTTTGTGAGCCTGTTTAAGTACAGCCTGGGCCTGAGCCACAGTCTCTTCCAAGCTCTGGACCTCCCGCTGCACCACCAACCCACTGACCTGCCTGAAGAAGGCCTGTGTAAGGACAACATGCGTCTCTAGCCCCTGGAAAAACTCCTGCCGGAAGAGAAGACAGACAACATGGTCCACACTCATCAACTTGAGAGTATTTGACTGCATGAGACCAGAATCATCATATATATATATATATATATATATATATATACAGTACAGGTCAAAAGTTTGGAAACAATTACTATTTTTTAATGTTTTTGAAAGAAGTTCTCTCATCAAGCCTGCATTTATTTGATCAAAAATACAGAAAAAAACATGTAATATTGTGATATATTATTACAATTTAAAGTAATTGTTTTTAAATTTATTATACTGTAAATTATCATTTTATTTCTGTGATGCAAAGCTGAATTTTAGGATCATTATCACATTGATCCTTTAGAAATCATTCTAATATGATGATTCATTTATCAAAGTTGGAAACAGTTCTGCTGCTTTAATATTTTTTTCGAACATGTGATACTTTTTTAGGATTACTTTGATGAATAAAATGTAAAAAAAAAAAAAAAAGAAAAGAAAAAGTAGCTATGTTTTTAAAATATACAATATTTTGTAATAACAATATACACTACTGGTCAGTAATTTGGGTCAGTAATTTTTTTTTTTCTTTTTTTTTTAAAATAAAATCAATACTTTTATTCAGCAAGGATGTGTTAAATTGATAAAAAGTGATAGTAAAGAAAATATATTATTAGAATATAATTATTAGGAATTTTTTTTTATTTTGAATAAATGCAGTCGTCTTTTTAACCTTTTATTCATCAAATATATTAGACAGCAGAACTGTTTCCAACACTCATAATAAATCAGAATATTAGAGTGATTTCTAAATGATCATTGTGATAGACTTTATTTTACATGTGACACTGAAGGCTGGAGTAATGATTGCTGAAAATTCAGCTTTGCATCACAGGAATAAATTATTTTTTTAAAGTATATTCAAATAGAAAACTATTAGTTTAAGTTGTAATAATATTTCACAATATTACTGTTTTTTCTGTATTTTTGGGGATCAAATAAAGTGCAGGCTTGATGAGCAGAAGAAAACTTCAAAAACATTAAAAATAGTAATGTTTCCAACTTTTGACCTGTATGTATATATGATATATATATATACTATATATATATATATATATATATAGATATATACTATATATATCTATATATTATCATATATATCCGTGAAAAGAAAGACTACATATTTTATATGTGTAAACTACCATTCAAAGGTTTGGGGTCAGTAATATTTTCTAATGTTTTTTTAAAAGTCTCTTATGCTCACCAAGGCTCCATTTGATCAAAAATACATAAAAAATAGTAACATTTTGAAAAATTGTTACCATTTAAATAACTCTTTTGATATAGATTAATATATTTTTAAAATGTAATTTATTCCTGTGATGGCAAAAACTGACATGAGGTAACCATACTGACTCCAGTCTTCAGTGTCAACATGACTCCTTTAGAAATCCTTAATAATACGCTGAGTTGATGCTCAAGAAACAATCTTATTATTATCGATGTGACAACAGTTGTGCTGCTTATGGACACATTTGTATTTTAGTATTCGTTTGATGAATAGTAATTTCCAAAAGTACAGCATTTATTTTAAATAGAATCCTCTGTAACAATGCCTTTACTGTCATTTTTGCAGCAGTCTTGCTGAATAAAAGTACTGATTTCTTTAAAAAAAAATTGTACTGAACTTTTGAATGGTAGTGTCAGTCTTGTCTATTTTGCCTAATAAACCGGGGTATAAATCAGAAATCTTAGATTCTGAATTTTGAACAATGAGTGTAGTAGATTAGACATATTGATACAAGAGTCACGTATAGTTGTTGTCAGTAGAATATTTTCCAACAAATGTCCGACACAACATCTGCTGTACCTTGTGTTTTATCAAGAAGGATCTGAACCTCCATCACTGATCCCACTGTTCACATCTTCTGATCAGCAAAGCCATTTTATCCTGACGGTGTCCAGAAGAAGTCTACCAGTTCTTGTAAAGCTCTCTCATATTGAGCCTTCAGAACTAAAACTCTGGTTCAGCTCACTCCGCTTGGAGCCCAGCCATCTCCACCAGCATCTTCATAAGCATCCTGCACAGCAAAACCCAAGGTCAAGTGGGAAGTCAAACGGAAGACATGAAATCAGTAACTTTGCTTGCTGTTATTAAAGTACACAGCAGCGGGAGAGACAGATGTGTGAACCTGTAGTTTTCAGAAGGTCTTGAGTGCAGAGCTGGTTGGGCTGCAGTGTCTCTCCTCTGCTCCTCATCTTCCAGAAACTTCTGTTCAAATTCCCTCAAACTTGTCCTGCTGCTTCTGCCAGAATCTGTTTACATTGTTGACGATTTTATTAATCCGTTTGATTGTACTGCTGGTTTGATTTGCTTATTGGGGGGTCCTATGATTCTTTTTAACAATCATGAATGTGTGTCTGACCTCCATCTGTTTAGAAGACAGGGCGATCCATAACTGCAATTCATCATTTCTGTAAAAGCTGGTACTTTGAGGTCGCTGACTGCCGTAAGGCAACAGTGCTAAACTGAGTCTGAGGGTTAGACAGAGGAAAATGTATATGTGAGAGAAAGAGCAAGAGAGATAAAAAAAAAAACACATATGGTGACTAAAAAAAACACAGACACAAAGCAACAATAAACTGTACCTGGAAAACAGAGAGTTCCTGCAGCTTGGCTTTCATGGTGTTCACCATCTCTGTTCCAGCACTGTGTCCGCCGCTCTTCAGTCTCCCCTCCCAAACCATCTAACCTTCCGTCCAACCGATACACACTTGTTTTTTTACTCCCACTTTCTCCATCCCATAGCTGCTCTGTTCCTCCGAGCACATCCCGACATTTACACACCTCCTGTCGTTGACATTCTTTACCTCCTTACTCAAACTCGTGAAGAGACGAGAGCAGAGATAGTGTCACAGAGCGTCATGTTTGTTATAAAAAATATTTTAAGACTCTGGTAAAATCCGATTAGTCGGGACCTCTAGGTGGCCCCGGTGAGTCTCTGAGTCACTCAGATAGTAATACTGGGCCACCAGATACAAGGTCATTTTCCAGCATTCGCCCCGCTCCCACCCCCACACGGAGGAAAGCTGATGAAACTGCCTCATAGAGAGCTCTCTTCAGAGCATGAGCTACGCTTACTGTCAGCAACCACCTGTCTGTGGGGAGGACATAAAAAAAATGACAAGGTCTGCAAATAAATCCTTGATACTACTTATAGTTATAAACAATGCCGTTGTAGTTTAACAAAACCGTCTTAAAGAATATGTAAATAAATAAAATATTCAGTGGCAGTACCTGAGGCAAGTCCTCCAAATCTTGGCTAAAGCTTCAAACAGAGACTTCGGGGTGACAGGATATCCTGACTCAGAGCTTGCTCTCCTCTGAAAACTCCACACGGACTGGATAATGGCTGGGGTATTGGCTAAGAGACAGTAATCATTATAAGTGTGCTCTTGCAAACTATTCTAGCTCAACTTTGAGAGATAAGGTTTTTTTAAATAAAGAGAGTTGCGTGGAAGCTTAATTGTGGTGAAGTTTACAGCCCTACATTTTGTTACATTTTCTAATCATGAAACAAAAACGTGTAAGAATCATAATCAAACTTGTTGGTGGTCACAGAACTTATTTTCTGCTATTATCCAAAAGCCAGTGGAAAAATGCCTTTTGGGTTTTTTGTCCAAGGGAACCATGGGTGATGCTAACTTCAGGGGTTTGCACTACAAAAATATACCATCACTGCAGCCCTCTATTAGGGGAGGAATGGATCAGATATAACAGTCTCATCCTCAAACCTCAAACGTCAAAAACAAAGCTAGGGAATAGTGTTGTAGTTGATTATGTACCGTGGTTACATGGCGGTCTGCTCCATTGTGTTCAGTTGACAGCTGGCTGCAGTTTGTTGTTAAGGTCTCTTGCTCAGATTCTGCCATTGACTCTCATCTGATCATTTGTGATCATGTTCCTCAGGCCACTGACCGATCATTCCCTTCAGGAAAGTCTGCAGGAAAACCTACATAATGAAAGAAAGAAGGCTCTTTTGAGTCTGTGCTGAACACACTTATCCTTGTTCTTTTCACAAATGATAACCAGCAGTCTGCTTGTACCATACTCTACATGCAAACATAAGCCCCTTTCACACTGTGATTCCGGGAAAATACACGGGTAATGTGTCCCGGCAATTGTTGTGGCTCCCGGGTCGCTAGATTTTGCCCCTTTCACACTGCCAGTGATTTCCTGGAATATGTGCGTTGCGTTCACACACAAACTTTAACGGTCCCGTAATGACCGGATGACATCATATGTAACGTGTTAATGCACGATGTCGAAAACGCTAGGACACGTCAACTTTACTTTAAAGACTGGGCGACCCGATCTCATCTTCCAGCGCCGGAATTAGGTGAGGAAACTACTTGATCTATGCTTTTTTCAGTACGAGTTTGCACATAATTTTTTCGATCGGCCGACGTTTTATTCCCTGCCGTTCAACAACCCGCAAGGGGGGTAAACGAGTCACGGGGGGGACCGATCATGGGGACGTCATCACTATTAACGACGGCATTGGGTTTCGTGGCTTTTGTTCACACAAGAGCTCGTTCCGGGGACGAAACCCGGCCGAATGTTACTAGGTCCCCCACCCCCGGGGGTGAAAAAGCGAGTCCGTAATCAATCCCGGGACGTGTGTGCATTCACACAGAAGGTGATCCGACAATGGTTTCGGCAATTTTTCCGTGTCGAACGTGCAGTGTGAAAGGGGCTATACAGAAAAGTAACGTACAAGGTGAGCAGAACGCTAGCCTCTCTCCATTAGTGGGGTTTTTGTTTTCCTCTGTGAGAATAATTTCCCCCCTGCTCCTCTAGATGCTACAAGATTTGCCAGTTAAACTGGTCTTCTGTTTTTCACCAAGCTTGCTCCGCTCTATTCCGGCATTATATGTAATGAGTGTGAACGAAAAATCTAAGTAGTTTTGTCTAGCTCATAGAATAACAGGAATATTTTTTAATCTAAAGATGGTGTCAGTATCAGCATTATTTGATTCTAGTTTTAAGCTGGAGTTTATATCATGTTATTGCGTCAATAGTAGTTTTTGATTGTCCCCCCACCCCTTCTGTCATACCCCTCTTGGTCTGTGCACTGTGTCTTTGATGCTGTTGGTTGCGTGGTGTGGGGGATCGCGCCTGACTGAGCCATCATCCATCATATTGGGCTCTGAGGAGAGAGAGACGAGTCCCGCCCCCCCTGATTTCCAGTATCCCCTCCTGCCTTCCTGGAAGTGTGGAGCCCTAAATAAAATAAAGAGATAGGAAAGTTAAAATAAGTAAAAAACTATTAAAAAAAATTATAAATCTATCATTTTATAAAGGTATGCTTATAATCTTTTAAAATATATATATATATATATATAAGGTAAAAAATGTATGTTTGGTGAAATTATTTTTTATAGAAGGTATCCTCACAATGAACCTAGAATAGATACATATAATTTCTTGGGAAACATACACAACACACACACCACACACATAACCAAAACATAAAAACACTCCTTTCAGTAAATTAGAGGTTAAAAGTTCAATCATGACTGACAACAGGAGATGGACCCAAATCAGCTGTGCATTTAAGGCTTTTTACGCACATGTCTCATTTAAAAGTAGTTTGGCCGAAAATTGCCCGACTTCCCCACAATTTCTAAAAGGTCTTTGTTTTCAGATTTATGGATGTTTCGTGGAGAAGGAAAGGCAATTGGAACATCCTTCACAACAATTGACCAACAGGCGCTTTGGGCATTCTTCTTTTTCCTGCTGTCCACAAAGCAACCATTTGAGGCGAGTATGGTTAAGAGGTTTTGAGCTGTTGGTCTAGTGGTGTGTTGTGCCAAATGTATTGTACAACTGTTCGTCAGTAAACCTCCAATGTGTTTTTTAATAAAAGTATTCAGACCTTTGGCCTTTTCCTGTCATTCTACTACTAAATTATAGCTCCTCTCGTGACTCTTCTGTCCACTGTATGTGTTTCTTTGAGAAGGTTGAAAACCAGTATCCCTCACCTGGATTGGGTCTGGTTTGTCTTTGGAGAATGCGACTGTAATGCTCCAGCAGAGACTGGATTTGAGGCCTGTGCAGCGTTTGTGGAGGAGAGCTGCTCAGCGTCACCCCGTTGTGCCCAGCCTTTCCCTCCAGTCAGCAAACTCTCACTGTTGTGGCCACTGACAGCTCAGACAGAGAGACACACAGCACTTTCTGCTCGAGTCTCCAATAACATGTTTCTCTAGACCAGGGAAACATAAGATCAGAAAAAACTAAATTGTTTTTGATCCATTTAGAAATGATTCAGCAGTGTGAAACCATATTTTAGGTGCTACTAACAACAAATTAAAATTTTTTTTTAAATAACATTTAATTACATTAAATGAAACAGTTAATGACATTAAACTAAAACATAATCAGTATTTGGGTTTGGTTAACCTATTCTTTTCAGGTTGTTTAATTTCTGAAAAATTATATGTTCTTCTCATCTTAAGGAACAAAACTCTTAACAACTTAAATAAACAATAAATCTTTTAGATGGGTTTAACCATAAAGATAAATTTGTAAAGATAAAAAAAACTAAGTTCACTGTTAAAAACTAAATGGATTTGTTTGCTTCGGATATTCGAATACATGAAAAAAAACAGCAGAAGGAGTTGTGAGATGTGTTATGCAGCTGACTGATAATCTTCTTAAGCTGCTTAACACCTAGTCTTTAGACATTTGCTTGATCCTTTACCGTACTACATGCAGCACTAGTCCAGAGAAGTTAGCATAATTCTAAGAAAAAAATAATAGAATAGTTTGTGTGTGGACCTGCAGGGTAGCTGGAACGGAATATTTGGGTTAATAGTGTTAGAGCAGCAGGTGGCATTCAATGAGGAATGAGCAAAAAATTAAACAGCAGTAAGCTAAAGGTCAGGGCCAGGGCTCCCTGACTTCTCACAAAGAATCTAACTTTCAGGTTAAAGGTTAACTTTGATACCTACAGCCTTTTCATCAAAACACAAAAGACACACACGTGTGTGTATGCGTGTGTCTCCTTTAAGAATTGCAGACATCACTGTGGCACGTCCCATGACTGCAGGAAGAAGAAGCCCCTAATCCCCTAATGACCAATAGAACGACAAACACACAACATCTAATCTGATTTACTTGCGGCCCCACTCTAGTGTCTCAGAACATTATCAGCTAACCAGAATCCGTATGAATATGCCACTGAAAATCTATCATGGTTTTAAATACTTCTCCCCCGGGTGCCGCAGCATAAATGGCTGCCCACTGCTCCAGTTGCGTTGTACATGTGTGTGTGTTGGTGTGTTCACTGCTGCTGTTGTGTGTGCACTTTGGATGGGTTAAATGAGAAGAAGCCCCTAATCCTAATGACCAATAGAACGGGACAAATGTCACGTCACTTTATCATCTACAATAAAGGACTGACTTTTCAGAAACTATACAAGTGCTCAGAAACTATGAAATTGGTCATATACAATAAAATGAAATAAAATAAAAATTTACATTTAAAAATCACCAGTGCAGATTAACCAAATAAATCAGTATTTTATGAATTATTTGTTTATTGATAAAGTTGTTTCTTTAAAATGAACATGATTGTTAAGTTGTTCGTTTCAAAAAGTGTGACATGTCCACCATTGGAAACTATCTGAAAAACAATAATTTCAGTAGTTTTTGAATCAGCTTCCCATAAAAATATGTTGGTACATGTTATGGACCAATATTTTTAAGAATATTGTGGCATGAATATTTTCTTACATTTTCCCAGCCCTAGGCTTTTACCTGGCAGTCAGTCAGCTGTTCCTCCATGTCCATGTCCTGTGGGTGTGGCTGGAGAGTGGAGCTCAGTGTGGCACGTGTGCTGAACAGCCAGTTGTCAAGCTCCTCTGCCTCACTATGGTAACGCTGTAGCGCTTGTTCCTGCCTCTGTTCTTCTTCTAACTGCTCACTTAATCGCTCCTGCAAGACAGAGAATTAGTTTAAGCTTGTCGAGTGTCATTTGGTTTATAATCTGTAATTAGTGGTTTTAAGCAGAGAGATGTCCTGATAGTTAAACCAAAAGACTAAAATAATTACTAGGCCACACATAACAATTTGAAACGAACCAGCATCTGCTAAACAACAGTTCAGTCCGGACCACTCTGTTTGATTAAGACTATCGTAGAGGTCCTGAACATTATTTTAGCAAGGTTTTGCTCTGAAGGGTTCAGATTCTGAGCTGTCCACAAGCAAACCTCACTAAGGGTTTGAAACCCCCAAGCCTAATGCAATTACCATAATTATTTATATGCAACAGATAATAAAATTCCATGCAGAAGTGATACAGGTCTGTAATGAAACTTGACAAGATTAAGCCAATGATAAAGCTGATAGATGATTTGCGTGGACAAGATGCTAAGTGATCATGTGTCTGTATAAGGAGGAGTAATCAAAATAACATGCCAAAATCTTTTTTTGCTACTATTTATCAGCCATCTCCAGTTCTCTGCATGCTATTATTCCTGCTCACCTCCAGAAGTTGGCGCTTTCCGGAAGCCTTCATGTGGATGGTGGCCATGCGCTCTCCTAGCACAGTGAGGGTTGACTGCATCGGGCCAGCTGGTCTCCGGAATCTGCCTCCAAACTGTCCTCATCCAACTGTAGCTCTCGGGAGAAGCAGGCCTGCAGTGCACTGATTTCATCCTGGAAAGAGGCATTAGGATCCTCACCCCATCAGAGCCTGAAGAACAAACCACCAGTCAGGGGGAACTGCTTTTTTAATTCAATTCTGGTTTAATTAGTAAGTTTGCTCTAGTTGTAAACAGTAAAGCTACATTAAAGGCTAAATGCTACAGAGAGGGAGATACTTCTAGGTAAGAGATTAGTTTTAGACACAGGAGAAGTTGGTACTCTAGAGGGTAACCCTGTCCCCTGGCTTGTAAAACTAGTCCGGCTGTAGGCTTGAGTTTTTGTGTGATCTAGCTTTAATGCGGTCATCTTGCTTCATCTGATCCTCTGTCTCTCTCACCTGGTGGGGGGCGGCCATCTGGCTCTCTGGACTCTTGCTTGGCTCCAAGCCTTCGTTTAGTGCGGCGGTCTCAATGGACTCCATCTTTGTGGAGAACAGATTGCAGGGTCTCCTGATAGTAATGCTGCCTCTCCAGAGCTTCATATAGGCTCTTCTGTTTCTCACTGATCTGTAAATAAATGTATATTAACCAACAGAAAACGTAATTTGGATTTGGTAATGTGAGAAGCATCTATGGATATGTACCACGTTCTTCAAAGTCTCCCATGAGCGCTGTAGGTCGTCCCAGGTTAGCTGAGGCGGCTGACGGACTCAATGGAGGGGTCATACAGCTCTTGGAGTGGAGCTTCTGCTTAAAGGAGCTCGCCCTGAACACTACAAAAGAAGTTACATCATGAAAGCGTGGTTCATGCATGCATCTATATGAACTAAATTGTTCTGGTCCTTTTAAAATACAATAAAACAGTAGTGATACTTATGTGGGTTTTCAGTAACATGATTACACCAAATGGTTAACCATGGTTTTTTTTTCCAGAAGCTTAAAACACATAAAGAATCTGTGCTAACCAAAACATCCTTTTGTCACTCCCCCTCAGGCCATGTTCAAATCTGTGTCAACTACAGCTCATTTACATGTGTATATGAACATTATGAAAGAAAAAGAAGTTCACGGCAGAATCAGTCCCAGTGCCAGGACACAGAAACTGGGGGACACGTATGATTCTAAAAAAAGAGGCCCCACAGCGGGGTGGAGGAGGGGGGGATGTTTTGGATCTTTGGTTTAACATCACATAAATTCACCCATTTCTCCAAAAGTAAGTCACTGTTAAACTAGGAGAAGAATAGAGTGCTACAAAACGTGTACCTATATGAATAAAACACATTAATTTCCTTAGACACCAGTGTATTTTAACAAATTCACAAACATCAGTGTGTATTTAACAAATGTCTTTTTTTGCTAGTAATTAATTTAAATGTCTGAATAAATTTTATTAATTTTTAAATGCTGAAATTCACTGAAGAGCCACAGTGTTTACACTTTTCAAGGAAATCAACCTACAGATATCTTACTTAGAATTGTATCTGCATATTAAGATGAGATAGAAGAAAGTATGTTAAAATTGAAAATAAATATATATATATAAAAAATACAAACAACACCTCTACATTTCCAGGGAATCATTTCTTTCAGATATTTCCATCAGTGGAAAACCCTCAGACTAATATTTGTATCCAAATCAAGAACAGAGCAGTGGCTACTGTATGAAAGTGATTGATTAATTTTAAACTGAGGTTAAAATAGGTTAGTGGCTGATCAGGGATAAGTGATTTAAATGTGATAAGGTTGGCAGGTGCTAGCAAGGTATGGGTTAGAGCCACAGGGTACCTGAGAGGGTTTTCAGTTACAGCGTTAGGCCCGGGTGAGGGCGATCTGCAGGCGGGTGGAGAGGAGACCTCGCTGTTGGTGCCCTCCTCACCAGACTCCTCTGTGACCGCGGGGAGAGGAGAGTATGGCAAAACGGGCCTGCCGTCATCTGACCATTAAAGAGCCAAAGAGGCAGACGAAGAAAAGAGAAAGGTACATAAAGAGTGAAACAGGAGTAAAGCACCAAAAGAAAAAGCAAATCAGAGGAAGAATATAAAGAGTGCTGGAAAAAGAACACTACCATTCAAGTTTGGGGCTGGTTATAATTTTTAAAAATCTCTCATACTCATCAAGGCTTGCAATTTATACAGTAAACAGTAATATTATAAATATCATTGCAATTTAAAATGTAATGTATTCCTGTGATCGCAAAGCTGAATTTTCAGCAGTCATTACTCCAGTCTACACTGTCACATGATCCTTCAGAAATTATTGTAATATTCTAAATTGTGTTCAAGAAACATTTCTTCTATTATCAAAAGTTTAAAAACAAATGCTTCATAACAAATGCTTAATCTTTTTTGTGGAAACCGTGACACATTTTTCAGGATTCTTTGATGAATATAAGGTTCAAAAGAACAGCATTTATTAGAAATAGAAATCTTTTGTAAAATTAAAATTGTCTTTACTGTCACTTTTGATTAGTTGAATGCACATTAAAAGATTTCATTTTTTGACCCCAAACTTCCAATAGCGTATATTTCCATTTGATTCTGACAGGAAGTAGTGATCAAGCAGAAAAGCTGAATAAGAGCCTGCAAAGCAGCACCCAGAATTACAGACAGACTACATTTGTTATGAGTAGCCATGACTAAGCCCTTCACAGACCTCTCATCATGATAAAGGAATGAAACTGGTCAGAAAATAGGTCAGAGTTTATGCACAGACTCACTGTAAAAATACAATTAAGATGGCATACAATAATGAATTGTGCTTGCCTGCATAAACTTAAGTAATCTGAACCATTGGAGCTCTCCACCATTAGGCTAAATTTAGATCTAGATACAATGACTGCTGAACTACTGCAAAGCTACACCCTTTCTCTGTAAGTCAGTAAAGACTGAGCGACGCAGCTGGAGCTGAACTGTTGGCGGTTAATGTGGAATCCAGCCCTGATCATGACTGATGCAATGTAGGGAAACCGTACGGCCCAACTAAAGACAACTAATGTTGACAAAGTCAAGGCCATCTAACACCCTCATCCCTTTCCTTTTTCGGCAACAAACAACAGCAGGGATGCACAATGTAGAGGCACATACAACACTGTGGGAGAAATAAGAGATCCATGGGATGCTTGTCTGACAGTGAAAGGAAAAAGAGCACACCGCGCCCACCCCTAACATGTGTAAGTGTAAATCACTCACCATGACAACAGAGGAGTGTGCTGGTGGGTGTTTGGGCATCTCTTCCTCCTCATCCTCCAGCTCCTCTAACCCATCGGAGAGTCCATCAACCTCGCTGACTGTCAGAAGCATGGTAGCATGTTTGGCTTTCACAGTCAACATCTTACACTTGGAGTTCAAGGCCGAGATCTGCTCCTGGTATCCTTTTTATCTTCAGGGCCAGTTCCTGTCACAATGACACATTACATTATTATTCCACCAAGGTCCACGCAGTTGGGTTTAAGTCCAAATATATACGTCCTGGATTAAGTCCCATTGATGAGGAGTGAAAAAGGGGTTGTTTAATGCAGAGAGCGGCACCGGCGAGCTGAGCTGAGAAATTCCCCTCTCTGTCTGTCCTGCACTAGAATAAAAAACAGTACAGATGAGAAATCACTCAGTCAGAGGCATTTTGAGCTTGTAGCCAATCAGAGCACCGTGGGAGAAGGACGACAAGCCAAGCCTTCAGGCAACGGCGAATGTGATTGGCACAGACCTCGGCCAACTGGAGACAGTGGGAGGGGAGAAGAGAGCGGAAGAACACTCCCTCCCCCAAACTGGCCAACTCACACTCATACAAACACAAAGACCTCGGGAACAGGATATGAGCTCAGTGAGAGGGGCTATTCCCTCCTCCTGTTTACTTCTTTTCCTTCCTTCCCTTCACTTCCTCTCCTTCCACCAATCCCGAAGCTGTTTTTTCTGACAAACAAAAGAACTGGGCGCAAGCGTGAGACAGAGGGGAGGAAGGGGGCTCACATTACAGATTTTGTATGGCCTGCGGAGTCCCCTCTCAGATTTCTCTCTCTTTAACTGTCATTCTTTCACAAACACACACAGACAGTCCAGTCTCTGGTAATGAGGTCATGTGGGAGAAAGCTGCAGCTGCAGCGCTCTGCTCTGCAGAATAAAATATCCCTGGGTGATAAAGCCACAGCTGCCACCCCAACTGAACTAACTCAACCACTAATAAAACACGAGGATGTTAGATTCTGTACAGGTTTAGGTTTATTTTTATTTTGTTTGTTTAAAACTGGCTCTTGGCTTTAGGGCTGCTCGATTTGGGCAGCCCTAAAAATCTATTTGCAATTTTTCTGAAAAGAATTGTGATTGTGATTAAAAATGGGATATTTAAAAAACTCCACATTTACTGTGCTTGTATGTAGGGCTGCACAACTGGCCAAAAAATGTGTGGTTATATATTAATATTACTATTAAATGCTAAAAACAATAACTGTTGGTATTATTATCTCCACAACCCTACAGAGGAAAAGAATAATAATAATTATTGTTATTACTACTAAATAGAAATATTAAACAAAATAAGAAATATTACTATAGTAATATTTCACTGTAAAAAAAAAAGTATTTAAGAAAGGAAAAATATATTTTACAGAACAACTGTAAAATTATAATATTAATACGTATGGCTGTTTCAATTCCTTCATTCAAACGATAAACCATTGTGGTGAACTGTGCAGCCCTACTCGCCTTCATGTGTGTGAATGTTTTTGTGTGTGCAAATGTAAAGAAACAGAGCAAAAGGGCGTGAGAGAAAGAAAGAATTTGATGCTACTCAGGACAAAACAGATTGAGGTCAAAGAACTACTTTTACACCCATTGAGAAAACGGTAGGAATTTATGGCCTGACTCATTCCAACTGAATGTAGGTTGACTAGCAAAGCAATATGGTGAGTGATAGCTTAGACAACACGCCTGCAATGAATTGTGAGACTGACTGACTGATGCACCAAGCAAGAATGATCATTACAGATACCACTGCTTATTTACAGAACCAGTGTTTAAAAATTAAAAATGACGCCTTAAGCATCTATATTTGTGAATAGGGCTGTGACAGTATGGGATTTTTCTTACCTCGGTGAAGACACAACAAATCACCACAGTTTGTCGGTTAATCACAACCCCCCTCCCCTAACACAGCGGAAATATAATGACTTAAGAATGCATGCAGCTTGTAAATGAACATGGAAATTAATAATAATAAAGCAGTCTGTCTTCTTTATTATTAAAACAGCAAATTATATTAACAATAATAAAATTAAATTAAATTTATTTCAACTTTGTTTTTTCAATATCTTTTGAGTTTAATAGGAATTATGAAACAGTTTTTCATCATTTAACAGCAAATTACCATTAATATTATTTAACTTAACAAGGCTACATTTATAACAACATTTTTAAAGTGGAACATAAAAGATGCTTTTTTCTGATTTCGGGTTTTTCAAAACGCAACATAAGGGAACATCAGGAAAATAATTGATAAACTACTGGGCCGCTTAAGTGAAGTCCTGCTGCTTTATTTTTCGGTTTTGAATTTTCTTGCCAGAAAAACCAACATGTTCACTTTGTCTGGTTTCAGCGAAGATCTTAATGGAGTGATGTTGCCAGCCGCACTGACTACACTCTCCGAGGGAGGGCTCGTAGCGCATATAGTCATATATTTTCTGGCAACTTTCGAAAGAAGAGGGAATCGAGCCTGAGCCCTGCATTTCAGCCCGGGACCGACAGGCCCCGACTTTTTTACACCCCTCAGGCTGGGCCAGTTTTAGGCTTCTCCTTATTTTTATATTTTAGACATCCATTAATCAGTGATGAAAAAAAAATGCCGCGCTGGTGGAAACAACACGAGACCGTGCTACAGCGACTGTCAAGAGCAGCTCGACGGATTTGGTGTGTGCCTCAGCACAGCTGAACAGTTCAATGTGATGGGGGAAATAGTAAGGAGATATTTGAATTATTCACTAATAAACTAGTGTTTTCTGAGTCTGTGTCTAAAAGAGTGGCCGATCCTGACTCGCCATCTCATTAAACGCGCCTTTAGAGAGAAGTGCATCCTTACAGATTACGATTATAATGAAAGAGTTTTTGTTTTCAATTTGTTTTATTTCATTAAGTAGTCATTTAAAGCTTTCTATAGATATATTTATCATGTCTGTGAGGCATCTATTCGCAGATTTTTCGGTTCATTTTTGTACTCCTGTTAAAGACAAGACAGAAGAAAGCACATCATGTATGTTTTCTTTATTTAATAAAAGCACAACGTTTTGTTGATATTGTGAGTGCACACAAATAAAAGTAGACCCTTTACAGTTACGAATGATGTACTACTCTTACCTTTATGAGCAAAAATGACAGTGTATCCACTGAAAAAAATGCAAGTGATCGCGCTGGCTCTATATCCTGCAAAGTGTCTCTGCACAAACTATTGATATAGTGCATATTTATCTAGATTTAACGTTTAAACATTGTTATATGCTTGAACTGTTTTATATCTATAGATTTTATTTAACGCTAGTCCTGATGATTTGAGAAGGCTAAATTGATCAAATAGGCTCACTGTCTGCTGCTGGTTGTTTGGTCGTTACTTTAAAAAAAACCTAAAACTTATATTTAACGAACAAAAAATGCTTCAAACGTTTTTCTAAATTAACTTAAAAAAAACAAAACAAAATACAATCACTTTGCTATTACATACAAAACTGAACTATTTTAATAGCTGAAACAGTAGTATAAGCTGTTTAGGGAGAAGGGGGAAAAAGATGGGCTCGGGCCAGTAATTCTTATAAGACATACTGAAACCTAGCCTGGTAATTAATAATAATCAGACACACACACAAAATACCCCCCCCATATGTTTAATGGACTGTCCCTCTCCCTTGCGTAGGAAGCCGTTTATTTATTTATTTATTTTTTCTCCAGCAGCCCCTTGAACATAGGATGGAACAGTGGCATCTGCAGATGTATGGCTGTACGCACTGTGCGTTGTACATGAGCGCTCAGACTGACCTGAGATACAGGCTATATATAAAAGCTGTTTTTAAAGCATTTGCTGTATGGATTAAAAAAAAAAATAGGCTAATAAATATATTCACATATCAGACAAAATTGCTTTTTTTTACATATATGCCATTATAATTTGTTTATTTTTTAATTGTACAGAATTATAAAATAAAACACAAATTTTAATCGGGCCACCTATCCATATTTTTATATTTTAGACATCCATCAGTTATGGTGATGAAAAAAAAAACACTCGCCATCTCCTCATTGGATGTGCCTTTAGAGAGAAATGCACGGATTGCACAATGAAAGAGTTTACTGTATATTTTCGATTTGAATTATTTTGTTTTAAAGTAGTAATTTAAAGATTTCTATATATTTTCATCATGCATGTGAGGCAATTCCCTGAGATTAGGTTCATCACAGTGAAGTGCTCCTGTTCAAGATGAGACGGCAGAAAGCGTTTGTTTTCTTTATTTTATAAAAGCACTACCTTTTGTTGATATTGTGAGTGTACACAAACAAAAGTAGACCTTTACAGTTTGGAATGACGTATTACTCTAACCTTTATGAGCAAAAATGACTGCTTATTTTAAGTTGTTTCCACTGTTGGAAAAAAATGCAAGTGATAGCCCTGGGCCTGCCTGTCCTGCAGCTTCCACTCTCTGCACAAACGATTGGATATGCATCTAACAGCGCACATTTATCTAGGTTAAACCTTTAAACTAACATTGTGATATGCTTGGTCTGTTTTATATCTTTAGATTCTATTTTAGGCAAGTCGTGATGATTTTAAAAGGCTAAACTGATCAAATCATAGGCTATGATCAACTCATTGTCTGCCACTGGCCGCTTGATCATTACTTTAAAAAACATAAAACTTAAATTTAACAAACAAAAAAATGTTTTTGAAAAGGGGAAAAAAGACTGGCTAGGGTCTATATTTGAGACCCGTGCAGGGGTCTAATCTACTTCATCCAACACTGTTTTGTTCTCTGTTGTTTTGTGTGACCATGCTTTTGATATAAGCATTTATATAACTTTCACTAGCCCCCTCCCAAATAAAAAAGTGCGGTGATGACGGTGATGACCTCAACACCGCAGTCGGCATCTAATTACCGCGGTTATGCGGTAATGTGGTTATCGTCACAGCCCTATTTGTGAAAATATAAAAGTATGAAAGAAGGATGTCCTTCCTCACCTCATGATGTTGTATCTGTGTCTGAAGCTCCTGTATGTTTCCTGTGGCAACAGGGCGGTCCTGAATAACACGGTGTGCTTCTTCAATAAGTCTCTGTAGGTTCTTGACTTCCTGTTCGTATTGCTCATACTGCACCAAGGCCTCCTGGGGGAATGTGAAGAGGTGCTAAATGAGCCATTAAAACCACAAGTGCACAGCACCATGTCCGTGCTATATAAACTATGTAGATACACTGAAGGGGATATTTTTTCCATTTATAATGTTAATAGCTTAAAGGTTAGCTCATATCAGCATAAAAGTTTAAATGAAAGCTTGAACTGAAAAATCAATATCAATACCTTTACGTAAGAATATGTTCTAATCTGTGTGCAGATACCTGTAATATATTGCACTGCTGAATGGTATTGTGTTGGAGGTGGCTGCTCTCTTGTTGCAGACTTTGTGCAGTAACACATAGTGGTAATGCTGCAATTACATCCTCTGGCAGCCGGAGGGCACTCTGACACATCTGCATAGCCTGCACCTGCTGCTTGAGACCCTCCATCTCTGACAACAGGAGCTGAGCAACAAATATTCAACATTAGTTTGATGGTACCAGTGATACAATCACTGGTGATTTTCTTTTCTGTACATAGAATTTTTTAAAATTGTTTTTATTACTAATCAGTATTTTGTCTTGATTTCTGGTCTTGAAAAATATTGAAACATTCTTAAAACAATATACATTCAGCAAAACTATCTAAGAATATACTTGTTTTTTAAAAAAGATCTTGAATTAAGTTTATTTTTCTTACCTTGTTTCCTTTCTTTTTTATGAATAACCCTTAAACTTATGTTTTATTTGTTATACTTATGCTTTAAACAATATTTTTTTTACTGGAAACAAGAAAAACAAAAATATTGGGAAAAGTAACTAATAATTGAGACCATTCTTTTTTCAGTGTATAATAGTACAGGATGTTATGACTGCATTTGTATCTGACAGTATAAGATAAATCAGAGGAATGAAGAAATGTGTTAGTAGAAGTTATTAAGAGTGAGCGGTGCACCTGTCTTCGAGTCAGCTGTTCTCTGAGACTGAGACGTGCCAGATCAGGGGAGGCCAGAGTCTCCTGTACTCTCTCTATGGACTGATGGAGGCTCTTCACGTCACTCTCCAGTCTCCCCAGGTCCTAAACAGAGAAACACACAGTAAGATCATTACGTTCAGCTCAATGTCAATTTGGCTTTACAGAGACAAATATCTGTATATTTTATTAAATATTCCATTGGGTATGCTTTCATGGTGTGTAATTTCAAGTAGCATCAAACTCAAGTGCAAAAATTATAATAATTTTTTAAAAGAATTCAAAACATTCTTTCAGGTTGCTGTTCAACAAATAGATAGTCCCAATATTAGCATTTTAACAATGAAAAATTCTAAATTCTAAAAAAAAAAAGCAGGAATGATAAAGGAGCCTGTAAGAGTGATGCTATGATACACAGGGGATTGATATATCAGCATTTGTCAGAATAAAAGCTCCTGGTTGATTAACAGAAACACTAGCTCCCCCTTGTGCTATTTGGATATACACTATCAGTTAAAAGTTTTTGAACAGTAAGATTTTTTATATTTTTTTTAAATAATTCTCTTCTGCTCACAAAGCCTGCATTGGTGCAATTTTTGACTGGTAGTGTGGCTATCATGATTTTAGCTTCGGGTATTGAAAAACCCATTTCAGTCCACAGCACCACTAATTCAACAGTCAGACTGCAGGTTAAATCATGTGGAGACCCAGAACAAGAGGAATTACTGAGATCATAACCCTGCTAAATCCCCACAGTGCCCCTGAGCAAGACACTAAAGCCCTTTAACTTCAGAGAATGTCTGCTAAATGACAAGACTTAAGCCCACAAAATACAAGCAGCTCAAGTGGGCCTAAAATTGTATAAAGTGGTGCTTTAAACCAAATCAATTTAATTCTCCAGCGAACAGTGAATAAAGTACAGAGTACAGGCACTATTTGGCAAAATTTTAACTGTGTTTAGTGGTCTTAGTTTTGCTAAGTTTTTGAGAAGTGAGGGGGGAAAGGATGAGGAATCCAAAAAAACAAAAACAAACAAACAAAAAAAATACTAACATGCACAAATATATAGGAATTTGGTTTCCTGGGACATCAGTTGATTATATACATATAGATAACTACAGATTATACAAAAATATTTGACTGCAGAATTTCAGAGACATATAGTAAGTAAAATACACAAGTCATCTTGCGAAATCTCTATACCATTACACACACAAAAACTGAAAAGTGAGTCATATTATTACTCATTTAAACATTTGCTGAAACCTTTACATTTTAAAATGAAAAGTTATAAATCTGCTCTCTAATAAAAAATGGAAGCACATGATTAATCCAGTTTCTTCATGGCAAGATGCCAGTTATATACTGTAGATATGGCATGCACTAAGCCAGACATTTTATGAGGATTAATTCATGGGCACACATTTTATGCACATTTCTGATTGTATGGTTTAAGATAAAACTATAAAACAATGTTTAGAGTTAAGTGTGTTTGGTGTGCATAAATTTATTTAATGAATTAATTCCAGCAAAGAAGATACAGAACTATGAAGAATTACATTGCTAATCTAACTGGCCACTAGATGGCAGTGTCTTCCTAAATATACAGCACACTTGAAGCTTGACCAGACTGAAGCAGTGATAGTGCAATGTTTTTTTTTTTTAATTTGCTGAGATGACATTAGAATACAATGGAAAAATCATCATAAATGTATTTACAAAACTGAAAATGAGACACTGACACTTTACCGCAATTCTATTTAGAATGACACTTCACAGAAAAATATTAACTACAGCCAAAAAGACCATGGGCACATGCACAGCCCACCGCAATACTCTTATTTTTTCATTATAATACTTGTGACATGCTGCTGTGTATAACCTTGGATGCGTCCTGTAGCATCAGGAGTCTTGTTTTGGCTCTCTGCTGCAGCTCTTCAGCATGTCTGCTCAGTTCTGCCACCTGCTGGTGGAGAGCATCTGTCTGGACCACCTCCCCCAGCAGTCCCACCCTCTCCACCAGCCCCTCAAACTCTCCTTGGAGATCTTGCCACTCTTGCAATAAGGCCTGATTGAGATATATCACAAAACAACATTACATTTCTACCCCAACAGCCACTGAAAATTCTGAGAAACTGTGATCTGATCTGGCTAAAGTGAGTGTCACCACCTGATGGTGTTGGATTTGCTCTTGCATCTGAAAGGCTGGACTCCACATGATGTTGGCTGAGACCACAGTCTCTGCTTTTTCTGTCCAGTTGAGAGTTAACATCAGCATTTCATTAAATTCTTCAAAGTTCTTTTCTGCCTAAAATAGAGAAAAAGGTCAATTTGTTGAATGCATTTTAATTAAAAAAATAATCACATTTGAAGATGAAGTGTCAACAAACAGGACTGCAAAAACAATCATTGCTTTCACCCAAATGGTTTCCCCAAATGCTGACCTTCTGAAGGCATGTTGTCCTTCCCTCTGCCAGTCTGCTGGTCTGAGCATGAAGCTCAGTCAGTTTACTCAGGCTGGAGCACAGCTGTTTGGCTAGGAGAGGATTTTGCTCACCAAACTCCTGCACTGCCACATCTAGCTCAGACAGAGCACGACCACATTCCTCTAGCTCCTCAAAAAGAGTCTGAATAGAGAAAGAAAAATAGAAAAGATGGCAGAGGAAAAATATGTTTAAAGTTGTAAATATGCAAAGATCAAAGTGTTGTAAAAAATTACAAGTTGCCTTTTTTGGCAATTGAAATAAGCTGAAATAATTTAAATATTAGATGAAAAAACTTAAAATACTTAAATGAAAAATGCCTTGGCAACTAATTTAAATAAGCTGAAGTACTAAAATGACAAACTAAAATAAAGCTAAATATAAATATATAAAAAACATTAAAAAAAGACAAAAACAAAATTACTTAAGCTATAAATAAAGACTATAATCATACAATACATAACACCTAAAATAACACTGCCTTGTTATTAATTCCACTCAACGTGATATATTTAGAAATCAGGTTGCACAGAAGTCATTCTAAAGTACACTTCTGTCATCATTTACACTGTGCATTTCAGTAATCAGGGCAGAGTCAGTACCACAGCTTCCAAAGACTGTGCTGTATTCATACCCCTGTCTCCTCTTTAGCCTCCTCAACATCCACAGCCTTCTGCTTGAGTTTCAAAGAGATGAGTTTGACTTTCTGTGAGATAGCTTGAAGTCTGGAGTTAAAGTCTTCTTTAATATCTCTGCTATGTTGGACCTCTCTTTCCCGTGCCTGCACCTGAGCACAAAAGAAATAAATAGGGAAGTGATAAAGAAACATTATCTAATCTCCTTTTCTTTTAAACCTAATTAGAGTGGTCTATTTGGCTGCATTTACATTGGAATGCCTACTGCACAGATCTTACATTTTGACACAAATCAAACTTTTACATGTCTACATTAATCTCTCACCAGAATTCACTTGGTACTTGTATTCGTGACATTCCTAGTATGAATGAAGGTACCTGATCTACTGTAGAACTCAGAGCCAGTGTAACCTCTGCCAGCTGGGTGCTGATCTCTGAAGGAAGGGTGGCATTGTGGACCTGGTATTTCATCTGCTGGCAATCTGCAATCTGCTCAAGGTTCTGGCGGTGAGACTGCATGCCTCCATGAGCCGTCTAGCAGAAACCACAAAAACATACCATATTTATCATCAGCAAAGTAAACTGGGTTGTAGGATGTTAGAATGCCAGCACTATCTGCATCTCTTACACTGTATAAGGTGGTTTGCATTACCTCCAGGTCAGTGAGCAGGTTATCCAGGTCTGCAGTGGGGCTCAGCAGCAGCCCCTGGGTGTCCTGAATCCAGCCTTTCAGCAGGCCCAACTCCCTCACCACTTCCTCTCTCTCCCGCAGCTCAACCTGCACCTGCTGTCTAGTAGCACACACCTGCTGCAACAGACTGAGGGAGAAAAAGGGCACAAAATTATTATTATTATTATGCAAATGATAGAAAATGTAAAAGCAAATGACAGAAAAGTAGGGTTGGACATTTTTCAAAAAAGACAGAATGACAGAACGAACAGAACAGAGAGATAAGATAGACAGACAGAAATTCATACTCGTCATATTTCTCCTGAATGCTCTGAATTTCCAGCAGACATGGATTGTCTTGGTTGTGTTTTCTGTCTGTGGTGGATGCAGCTGCATGAGGATGGAGGAACAGGTTGAGCACATGGTGTCTGAGGAGGGTCAGGGCGCTGCTCTCTCTCTCCACCTCTCGACTAAAGGAATCATGGTACTCTAGAAGGCTGTGTAGGGCTGCCATACTAGAGGCTTTTTCCACCATGTTGTCAGGAACACGACTGTGCAGGTCCTCACAGACAGCTCGCATTTTCTCCAGCTAATCACAGAGAGATGTGGAATTGGTTACTCCAACAGATTCTACTACTGGTAATATGTGCTAATAAGTTCAGACATCAGTAACTGCGGTCACAAAAGATCAGCTATCAGGACACCAAGGAACTCTTAATAATGAATTAATGAAACAGATTAAAAAAGCAAGACAAACTCTACTCTCTCTGTGCTACATACTGCTTTGCAAGCAACTCCAAGTATGAATGAAGGTACCTGTCATATCCTCAGCTGAATAATGAAACAGGCTTAGGTCACAAAAGAAACTACACAGAATATGTGGCACTGCCAAAAAATAACAAGAAACAGTTACTGCTAACAGTCTACTGATATGGATGTCTGGATAGCAATGTCTCTTCAATAATCTTTTGTATATTGAAGTATTCATGTTGTATAATCTGATACATGAAAGGTACATAGAGTGTGTTACACAGCATATGCCTCCATCAATGATGTCATTTTCTGTGACAGCAGCAGAGATTTATGGGAGTAAAGTGGTGAGCTGGCAACTTCCATGTTGGGGTATTTTTGTATATACTGTCATTGCCAACCATTACATCATTCTCAGGCCATTGCCGGCAACTGATGCTCTTGTCTGATCATAGAGCCAAAGACAGGATTTATTTATTTATATTTAATTGTGTGTCTGATTGCTTAATGAATGACTGCTTTTACTCTTTTTGTTTTTTTCTTCGGTTTATTTTCTTAAAAATATACTATTTCGGGCAACAATCAATCATTTTATGTCATTTTGTCTGCTTATTCAATCAACTTTTGTATCTGATTGCACTATTGCATCCGTTTGATTACACTCTCAGAAATGGAGAATCATATAAAGAGTATCTTAGTATAATGAATTGAGAGTGTCTATCCATGAAGCTTCCCTACCTTCTCCCTGGTGCGTCTCCAGTTTACATGCAGAGTCCTGGAGGGCTTTCACCTGAGCTCGAGCAGCAACACCAAACAACCGAGTCCACCGATGGCTCAATGAACAAACTGACCGAGAAGAAGTGTCTTTTATGGCAGGCTGAACAAACTGTGCTGCTTTTACTTTCAGTCCATTAAGTGCATCTTCAAGACCCTGAACTTCTGACACAATATTCTGTAGAAAAAAGGGAAGAAATAAGAAATATTAAGAAGAGCTGCAGCACCCAATTTAAAGTCAATGTATAAGAAGTAGGCAATAAAACGCATGCTTAGTCATAAACCTGGTATAAGCAGAGCTTGTCTTCAGCTTCTTGTTCAGAGTTTGCTCTGGCAGTTGTGAACTCCATCATCCTTTTCTCTACTTCATTCATCTGCCTGATAACTTTATCTGTTTCATCTTGGAAGGATCTCCACTGAGTTATGCTTCTAACAAAGAAATACAGTGATGAATAAAGAGTGCAACAGGCAGATTCAAGTTTGGGTCTTGTGCGCCTTATGTAAATCTATTTAAATATCAAAACCTCATTAGCATTACCGTTGCAAGTTGTCTTGATGTTGTTTTAGCTGCTCAAAGACCTCTGTGCCCTTATGATAAGACTCCTCACAATGTTGCTGGATTTGCTTCATTGCAGTAGGGCTCAAAAAGTCACCCATTTGAGGAACTAGATCTTGCATTTCTTGCATTGTACCCTTGACTGAATGTTCCCGGCCTGTTATATTTTCTAAGTCCTTGAGGCAATCTGAAATTTTCTCTAGGTCTACATCTTGTAGGGCCTGCTTAAGTAGAGCACCAGTGTCCTCAAACCACTGCTGGACAGTTTGGAAGGAATGGTGGTATCTTTGGAGTAGAGACAGAATAGACTGCAAGGCCACCTGAGGATGCACATCTCAATTTAAAGAAACATTATTAAGCTAACCTTTAGTTTTTTATTACTCAGTCAGAAAACATAGGAGAACTGTCAGGAATTAATAATAGCTTACCTGTTTGGTGTTGACAGCTTGTTGAAGATCATCCTTTAGTTCTGGAATATCCATTAAAGTGGTTTCAAAGATTTTTGGAAATGGCTTTTTATCGTTGATGTACTTCTGTTTCTTTTCATTAATTACATATTCTAATACTCTAAACCTAGATTTCATTTCTTCTTGAAGTGCTGACAGTGACCTGACCTCCTCCTCCACAATCTCAATTTTTGCTTCTTCAAACATTAATGGACATCTTAATCGATCCCAAAGACTCTTGAGCCAGTCTATTGATACTTTAATATCAGTTTGAAAATCCTTATTTCCCATAAAACCTCTCTCACATTCTTCTATGTGTGTATTAATCTTTTGCTTTAAAGTAAGAAGTTGTTCCTCCCTGAAGATAACCTGAGTCTTAAGGGTCTTTGAGTCAAAGTGCCGGTTGAGGTCATCATTTTGTGTTTCGAGACCCTCTAGATAGGAACTAACCTCTTCAAGTAATTTTGCTAGGTTGTGTAGTGTAGATAATCTCTCCATGGCATCTGTCTCCTCATCTCCTTTGGAGTCTAGTTTGCCAAGCTGTCCCTTTAATCTAGAAATGCTATAGTCCCCATTTTCTCAATAACTGTTCGATGGTCATTTAATAACTTTAATGTTCTCCTTATTTCTTTCATCTTACATTCAATCTGCTGGTAAAGACTGCCATGGAGATAAACCAGCTGGTCAATGACTTCAGGAGCGTATGGCTGACCCCATGACAAGGAAATCCTGAGTTTTACCCCTAAGATCTTTCATTCCCTGAAAGAGATTTGCCAGACCTTTCATGAGATCTTCATAACTGCTGTGCAATCTTTCTCCATCTTCTAGACTTTGGTTGGGTGACTTCTCTAAACCATCACATTTCTCCTGAAGTTCCTTCAAAAGCCTTTAGCGCGTGTGACATCGATGAGGGACTTAAACTCCCTGCGGTCCAAAAGCACTTGTTGGATCTTGTCGCGTTTCTCTCTGATCAACAACAGCATGTCATTATATTGTTGAGGAAGGCCATTGAGTTTTTTCATCTAGGTAGCAGTGGTCTACCTCATTTAAGTTTGGAAGAATCTCCTGTCCTGCCCTTTGGACGATGAGCGAAAGGTTTTCATACTCTGAAGCATGATCAAGAAGCTGTTGGTATTCAGTCAGCTGGTTCTGAAGCTCCTCATCATTCCCACTCAAGTCAATAATTGGAAATGTAGCTACCTCTGCTTGTTTTAGCCACTCGCAGATCCTGTCAAGGTCCACTTTAAAGTACTTCCGAATGACTAGTGCTTTCTCCAGATGCTGCAGATGCTCCATGCTCTTCTG